>NC_033798.1:42148050-42205103 GCF_001876935.1 Asparagus officinalis | reverse complement strand
GTGAACTGGAGCTTTGCCTCTCTCGTCGGGAACTGGACCGAGGCGCTCCAAAACTAGCTTCTTCCTTCGCGATGATTCTGCATGATCTCCCGAAGTAGCCATAGGAACTAACGGCGACTTTGGTTGATTCGCCGGAGTTTGACCTTGCTTAGAAGGCTGCACTGGTTGCTTTTTGGCCTGAGTCGCCACTTCAGACTTAGGCTTCCAGACTTGGCGGGTTAATGGTGGCTTCTTCGCCTCCTCCTTTTGCAGCTTTCTACAGGGGTTCCTGAGCTTGAGCCCGTGCCTGCGCTGACATCGCGCGGCGCTTGCGAATACGCTCTTCAAGTGTCGAACGGTTCCGTTTGACGCGGACCCATTCGTTCTTTGGCGGCTTGGAAGAGTCGCCGTTCATTGGCGGTTGAGGCTGTTTGCCTCTTCCATTCTTCAGATCCGCGTTGTAGCGGAATCCGTCCGTAGACTCCATCGCCTTAGCGAGTTGCCGCGCAAGGCGTTGACGACGCCTCTGGCGGGCTCTCTTTGAGAGAGTCACAACGCCCTGAATAGTGGAGGCGTTGGCGGGAGTAGAGTTGACCTGGTTGGAGGTCGGTGGAATTTCATCTGACGCGACTTTGGCGTCAGCTGGGTTGAGAGCTTCGTTGGCTTCTTGAGCAGCTTCGAACCAACAAACTGCTTTTCTCCCGGAGGAGAACTTCTTGGACTTGCGGGGGGAGATAGATCCGGACGAGGACACGTACTCCTCGAACTTGGCTTAGTCGAATTCGTACTCGACCTCCTCCATGACCGGGATTGGAATCCGCGGTTGCGATGTTTCGATCTCGACAACGAGATCGCCGGCTCCCACTGTGGTCGCCAGATTGTTCGCGGGAAAATTCGTTGCTTTCTTTTTCATTGAAATAATCGTCATCTTGGGTTACAAAAGATTCGGTCTTTTTTAGATCCGGTTACAATTAAATCAAGGAAAAATAAGAAGAATTACAACTTTCCTTTTGTGAACAAATCGCGAGCTCCTGTTTTGTGGTCGCTCGCTTGCGTGGGTTCTTTGCCAACGCCAGGGTTAATCCGTGGACCACCGCGCGATCTAGATCCGGTCGGATCTACACCGGATGTATACGGGTATGTAATTTATCGCATCGAAAAGGAATATAGGCGTGAGGTATTAGTCCACAACCGGTAATATCGCTTCGGATCTCGAGATCTAAGACCGAAGAGCTTAGATCTGGAGTGTGATCGTGTATGATACTCAGACTCTGTTCTTTCTTCCGCTCTCGGAAATCGCTGCCTTTTTGAACGTGAGACTCGTCGCCGAGGATCAGATCCGAATTGCACACGTCTTTCAAGGTCTTCAAGGCTCGAGTCTGCTGTGTTTCAATCCGGCAGAGTTTTTGGCTCTTAGAAAATTTCAACCTTTGAAAATGAACAATGCGCTAGCCTATTTCATAGGCTGCTTTGTATTTCCTCTGGACTGTGCCCGATTGACGGGCGCACGAGGAAAATCGTCGGCCACCTATCTGGGAGGCCGGATCACTGCGGTGCGAGCCACCTCTGATGGGGGCTCGGCTCTTGGCCAAGCACACCCCAAGGGTGGCTTCGGCCACGACCGAGCCACCGTGTCAGGGTGGCTCGGCAATGCCGAGCCACTTAGGTGGCTCGGCCGACCGAGCCACCCAGGGTGGCTCGAAGTTGGGCCGAGCCTTACTCCTGAGGTGGCATCGGCCTAGTTTGCTCCGAGCCACCCGTGAGGTGGCTTTGACCTACCCTCGACCGCCACCTCAAGGGTGGGGCTCGGCTGAGTTTGGCGAGCACCTTTGAGCGCGGCTCGGTTGGCCGAGCCCCTCTGGGTTTTTTTATTCCCCCCCGCGGTCCCCGTTTTTTTGAGTTGTGTCCGTTTTCCGGTTTTGTCCGTGATCTGGTTGATTGAGACTCTGATTTGTTGATCTGATTTGGCAGTAAGTCTAATTCCTGATTTGGCAGTAAATCCAGTTCTGAGTTCGAGTCCGAAACTAATCTTGATTCGATCGTGATTCGTCCGAGTCTGTTCCCGGTTGGATGACTCGTTTATTCTTTAACACTTGGCTTGATTCCGAACGCGTATGAGTGCATTCCGTCGCTTGCGTGCGATTCGTCGATCTCGTCGCCTCGTTGGTTTGTCGGTTTGTGCCGAGCTATGCTAAGGGACCTATAAGCAATTTTATATGCCTACACTGGTGATTTAATTCCTAGTCCTACAACAGGACTTATGAATAAACCAGCTGCTAGAATAGATCTTCCGGAACCTTCAGCGGCTCAGGATGATGAGGAGCGAGTTGATTATGAAGTCTCCTCGATTGGTGGTGCAGCTGACGAAGATAGAGATGATGAGGATGCTGACGTTGGCAACATGTCAGGTGGTGGTGAAGATGATGAAGAGCATGATTCCATAGATGATATCACCACTTTTGACGATGCTTCCAAGGTCCCATCCGATAAAGTATCTGGTTATACTCCTTTTCACATCTCTGGTAAGCCTAGTTTTCTTCGACTTCTTTCGCATGTTCTTTCCGCGTTCCGACCTTTTTTTCGTGCAGGTTCTCCTTCTCCAGGGACTACTGCTGCTACTACTTCAGAGCAAGAACCTGCGCAGACATCTGCTCCTTTAGAAGAGCAACATTTACCTGGTTCACCTACGACGACTGTCCCTCCTGCAGTATTACTTGAAACTACTGCCGCAACTCCTCCTCTGGAGTAGCAGCTCGTGCAGGCGTTGTAGGCATATAAAATTGCTTATAGGTCCCTTAGCTCAGCTCGGCACGAACCGACAAACCAACGAGGCGACGAGATCGATGAATCGCACGCAAGCAACGGAATACATCCATTCGCGTACGGGATCAAGCCAAGTGTTCAAAGAGTCAACGAGTCATCCAACCGAAAGCGGACTCAATCAAGATCAGTTTCGGACTCAGAAGTGGATTTACTGCCTAATCAGGATCCGGACTTACTGCCAAATCTGGAATCAAGTCAACGAGTCATTTCCAGGTCAATCAACCACACAACAGAAACACAACCGAATCAAGTCCAGATCAACAACGAAGCACAGAACCGGACAACGGAAAACGACGGAACGAACAACACCCGGAGGGGCTCGGCCGAAACCGAGCCATCTCAAGGTGGCTAGTGGATTTACTGCCTAATCAGGATCCGGACTTACTGCCAAATCTGGAATCAAGTCAACGAGTCATTTCCAGGTCAATCAACCACACAACAGAAACACAACCGAATCAAGTCCAGATCAACAACGAAGCACAGAACCGGACAACGGAAAACGACGGAACGAACAACACCCGGAGGGGCTCGGCCGAAACCGAGCCACCTCAAGGTGGCTCGGCCCAAGCCGAGCCACCCTGAGGTGGCTCGGCCAAGGCCGAGCCACCCCTTGGGGTGGCCGAGCCACCTCAGGGTGGCTCGGCATGAGCCGAGCCACCTTGAGGTGGCCGGCCACCTAGGGGGTCGGCCACACGTGCACACGGGCACAGTGACGCTTGGCTATAAATAGGAGAGGGGGTTGTTCATTTTGAAGGGTTGGAAAATTTGGAGAGGCGAAGCCCTGCTGGATTGGAGACTCAGAACTTAACAAGATTCAAGCTTTGGGACATCAAGGACTTGCTCATCCAGATCTGGTGCTCGGCGATCATCAACGTCAAATAAGGCAGGTGTTCGAGAGGATCGTACTGCGGAGATCCGACCGGATCTAGATCGCGCGGTGGCCCACGGCAAACAACCCCGGCGCAGGCAAAGAACCCACAAAGCAAGAGACCGCAAAACAGGATCTTGCGATTCGTTCGACAAACAAGGAAACAAAGTTGTAATCTTTCTTTACTTTTATTTGATTTTCATTGTAACCGGATCTTATAAAAAGACCGGATCTTTTGTAACTCAAAAAGTTGTAACTCAAGATGACAATGGAATCAATAACAAAGAAAGACACGAATTTTCCAGCGAACAACAAGGAAACAAAGTTGTAATCTTTCTTTACTTTTATTTGATTTTCATTGTAACCGGATCTTATAAAAAGACCGGATCTTTTGTAACCGATAAACTGTTTCCGGTGAGGGCAATGATGTCTTTGACTTCAAGCCCTTCGCAATTGAATGTTTCAGTTTCCTCCGCGACTTCTACACCCAAATCACTTGCTAATCCATATTTTGGCACGTCCACTTCCGGGGTCGTCGAGTCGTCCTCCATTGCTTTTTCCAGTCCAACGGACGCTCCTGACTTCCTCCATATTTCCTTGAGCTACTTGAACAGTCTCGTGAGGAAGGTAATTGAGGTTGTCACAGCTGGTCGAGGCCGCTTTGATTCTTTTAAGTATCTCTTAGAAGCAGGCTTAAATGGGGTCAAAAGTGTGGGCAATGCCCATTGCTTTGAACGTTGTTCGGAAGCTATTTCCCACTTGGAAGCCCAGCTCAAACATTTGGAAGCCCTCAGCCACGAAGACATTCAGACACAGATCGTGTCTACTTTTGCTGACTTCCAGGTTGAGGAAGTGACTCGCCGTGAGGCAATTGAGCGAGGCCTGGCTGAAAAAGAGCTTCAAGTTACGCAGTTGCTACGATTTTTCCCGCGAACAATCTGGCGACCACAGTGGGAGCCAACAGCTTTACTGCCGAAGCTGTCGCGTCGCAGCCGCGGATCCCGATCCCGGTCGAGGAGGAGGTCGAGTACGAATTCGACCAACAAAAGTTCGAGGAGTATCTGTCATCCTCGTCCGAATCCACCTCCCCTCGCAAGTCCAAGTCTCCAAAGCTCTCTTCCAAGAGAAAACTTCGTTGGTACGAAGAAGTTGAAGCTGCCAACGAAGATCTCGCCCCGTTTGATGCCGAAGCTGCATCGGGTGAGATCTCTCCTTCCAACCAGGTCAGATCTGCTCTGGCCGAATCTTCCGTTGCCGAGGGCGTAGTGACTCTCTCAAAGAGAGCCCGCCAAAGGCAACGTCAGCGCCTTGCGAAACAAATCGCAAAGGCAATGGAATCTGTGGACGGGATCCGTTACAACACGGATCTGAAGAACAGAAGAGGCGAACGACCTCAACAACCAATGAATGGCAACTCCTCCAAGCCACCAACGAACGAATGGATCCGTGTCAAACGGAACCGTTCAACGCTGGAGGATCGCATTCAGAAGCGCCGCGCACTCTCAGCACAAGCACGAGCTCAAGTTCAAGAAGCCCGTAGAAGGTGGCAGAATGGAGTAGCCAAGAAATCACCACTAACTCACAAAATATGGAGGCCAAAGTCCAAAGTGGTGAGTCAGGCCGAGGATCGACCTTTACAGCCTTCAAAACGAGTTCAACCTCCCGAACCATCCCGAGGAAGGAGGTCAATCTTGGAGCGCCTCGGTCCAATTCCCGACGAGCGCAACGAAGTCCATGAACGCTCGGGCCCGATGAAGAGGCTCCGAACTAATCAACATGCTGGGGGTCGACACAACCCTCAACATGACAAAGAGTTTACGGCACCCAAGCGCACTACCTTGCGCATCGAAGTTCGGGAGCCCGCTGAGAATTCATGTCTACAAAGGCGTGTTTCGAGGCGAGTGACTCTCGGAAGTCCAAATAAGGCAGTTTGCTCTCAGAAGGAAACGTTGTCATCCGAGGATGATAACGTTATACCTGGGAAATCATGCCAACACGCGATAGGTTACTCCGATCAAATGGACGAGTTGTACTATCGTGCTGGGGGTACGAACAAAACAAGAAAAAGAAGCCCTCAAGGGCTCGAAACTCAGTGCCCATGTGCCAAGCTCATTCGGGTAGTACTGTCTCAATGCAACTGCATCAAGGGAGTCCCCGAGAGAATTTCAGTGTTCGAAAGGCTCGGCACCGAAACGCCAAAACCAAGGCATAGGCGCTTCCGGCAAAGAAGAACAGTGGTTAAGGATGGAGAATTTCCGAAGGTCACCGCCAACATGACCAGCAAAGAGACATCGACACAGATTGATCTCAAATCGTTTCTGGAAGCGTCCCGGCGTGTAACCCGTCTGCAGTCCGGAGCCATCGCACGAGGAACTTATGGTAGGGTTCGGATAAGATTGCCTTCGGAAGATGAAGAATCGGATTCCTGCTCTGCTGTCGCATCGGACAATACAGTGTCCAGCGAAGGACAACCCCGCGAGTCATTCATGATAGGCGCGGAAGAAATGGCCAAAATGCTTGAAGACGCTTTGGCTAAGCAGAAAGAAAGTTTTAAATTCGAGATGGAGACGGCCATGCAGCAGATGAGAGAGATGCATGAACAGCAAATCCAAGCATTCAGGAACCAACAAGGTGAACCAAGCCACCGTAACCAGGTTGCTCAGGAAAAGGAGCACGCGGATGGGGATGAAGCTCACAATGCCAATAACCCTCCCATCAATGCAGGGGGTGGTAGTGAGGATGCCAACGGGGATACAAGTGAAGACTTGAAGATCAAAAGCCTCGAGAGTAAAATCAATACGTTGCTGTCTGCTCAAGAGGTAAAGAAAACGGGCATTCCTTGTCCATACCCGAGGGAATGGGAATCAATCCCCTATCCGGCGAAGTTTAGTCTAATCAACTTCACGCCGTTCGATGGAAGGGGTTCCCCCACCCAGCATTTGATTTATTTCAAATCGCACCTGGGTGCTATCTCTGGGAACGAGCCTCTGATGGTGCGGTCATTCGTCGGCACTCTTCGCGGAGCTGCCTTCGATTGGTATCGTCGCCTCAAGCCAGGAAGCGTGAACAGCTGGGATGACATGGAGACGAAGTTCCTTGCAAATTTCTTCGACGACGACACCGAGATCTCTATCGGATCGTTGCTCGACGAGAAACAAAAAGACGGGGAGTTAGTCGACACCTTCGTCAAAAGGTTCCGGAACAAGGCGATGAATTGCCGGGACCCGATCACCGAGGAATTCATTCTCCAGACTTGCCACAACAACCTCGCATTGGACGTATTGGAGGCAATGGGGACAGCACCGTCTGACACTTGGAAGGATCTGAAGGTGCGCGGTGAACAAGCCGAACGCTTCCTTAAAAGGAAGAAGGCCGAAAGGAACCAACCGACGGTTAATCTGCTGGACTCAAACTTCGCTTCCCGTGGTAAGGGCAAAGCACCTGCAGCTGCTGGTGGTGCTAATCAAGCGTCACAACAGCAATCCCGAAGGCAGCAGAAGACTTCGGGTCCGAGACTCCAGAGAGAGTATTCCTTCAAGGACGAAGACGTTCCAACCATCTTCGAATCGCTCCTCGAAGGCAACAAGATCAAGCTACCACCTATCACGAATCAGGAGGAAGCTGATAACACTACGGACCCAAAGTACTGTGCATACCACAGAAGGGTTGTTCATCCCACCAAGGATTGCTTTGCTCTCAGGAATAGCATTCAGACCTTGGTCGAAGCCGGCGTTATAACGCTAAGGTAAGCCAAATAAAAACGGCAAAACTCCGACCGGTATAAGAGTATAAACTGCTTCCTGACACTCCAAAGAGTATACGAGTATAAACTGTTTCTTAAAACTCCGACCGGTATAAGAGTATAAATACCGACGGCTAATCCTCTGGACTCAAACTTCGCCTCTCGTGGTAAGGGCAAAACACCTGCAGCTACTGGTGGTGCTAATCAAGCGTCACAACAGCAATCTCGAAGGCAGCAAAAGACTTCGGGTCCGAGACTCCAAAAAGAGTACTCTTTCAAGGACGAAGACGTTCCAACCATCTTCGAATCCCTCCTTGAAGGTAACAAGATTAAGCTACCACCTATCACAAATCAGGAGGAAGCTGACAACACTACGGACCCAAAGTACTGTGCATACCACAGGAGGGTCGTTCATCCCACCAAGGATTGCTTTGCTCTCAAGAATAGCATTCAGACCTTGGTTGAAGCTGGCGTCATAACGCTGAGGTAAGCCAATTGAGAATGGCAAACTCCGACCGGTATAAGAGTATAAACTGCTTCCTAAAACTCCAAAGAGTACACGAGTATAAACTGTTTCTCAATCCTCCGACTGGTATAAGAGGTTAAACTACTCCCTGATACTCCAATAGGTATATGAGTCTAAACTGTTTCCCCACTTTTGACGGGAAGTTCCTGGAAAAATATTAAGCTAATATTCTTAAGGATAACCCGGTTAGGTAACTGATAATAATGTCCGAACCAGTTTCGCAGAGGAAACTGGGGATGGACGATTTATGTAACGGGAAGTTCCCAAAACCACAGCAATGTAATGAATAAGAACTCCCATTCAAATTCTCACCGTGTCTGTGTACTCAACACTCTCTTTGTTAGAGTCTGGACGTAAGGTTCCCCATTGGTCAAACCTTCTTGTCAAACCTTCTTACAGTTAGGACCACAGTCAAAATCCCCTCTCGATTCCCCCAATGAACGAGAGGTCCACAAATTGAGCGATCAAACCTTCCTACAGTTAGGATTGTCTCAAAACACCCACTTGGTCAAACCTTCTTACAGTTAGGACCACAGTCAAAATCCCCTCTCGATTCCTCCAATGAACGAGAGGTCCACTTTCAAATCGAGTGATCAAACCTTCCTACAGTTAGGGTCACCTCAAACTCCTGTTTGGCCAAACCTTCCTACAGTTAGGGTCAAAACCATAATTCACTCTCGATAAACGAGAAATTCATCTTTAGTTCGGTAATCAAACCTTCCGACAGTTAGGGTTATCCGAATCTTTTCGATTCTCGGAGTGGAGATCCCACTCTCAGTTTCACCTTTCCGGATTCTGGGGGTGGAGATCCCACCTCGAGTCTCCTTTCCAGTTGAAGATAGAATATAAAATTCTTCTTCTTTATTGTCGGGAGATAGAATATAAAATTCTTCCTATCCCATTTCGGGTTCGTCTTTGCCCCAAGAGAAGACACCACCTTTTTCAAATCCCAAAATCTGTGCCTCACAGGTACAGGGAGTTTTATCCTGAATCCTAAGTAGGGATAAGTCAACGCCTAACACGCGTTGCCGGTTTAGTCTTTTTCCGTACAAATCCGATTGAAAAAGACACCAGGGTTCGATTCTGGGGTATTCTATCCTGAAACCTAAGTAGGGATAAGTCTGCGCCTAACCCGCTCTGCTGGTTAGTTCTTAACCGTTAAAAAGAACACTCGTCCGCATATTCAACATTGCGGCAGGTTGTTATTAATAACACCAAAATCCATGCCTTACACGCATGGGGAATTTCATCCTGAATCCTAAGAAAGGATATGCCGACGCCTAACACGCGTCGCCGGTTTAGTCTTTTACCGATTGAAAAAGACACCAGAATTCGATTCTGGGGTATCTCATCCCGAAGCCTAAGTAGGGATAAGTCAACGTCTAATACACGTTGCCGGGTAGCCTATTCCCGTAACAATGGCGAAGCCTATGTATTCAACATCATAGCACAAAGTCTAAGAGAATTCACTCTCTTAGCACAACGTTACATGCGGAACGGATTTAGACAATCCGCATGCTAGCCCGACTCAAACGGTAGTCGGTAAAGGCTAATCAAATCCGTTAAAGGCTTGGGGTTAGCCAAAAATCCTAAAGTCAACGCCTAACACGCGTCGCCGGGTAGTCTATTCCCGTGAGAAAGACGAAGTCTACGTATTCAATATCGTAGCACTAAGAGCGTTAACTCTCTTAGCACAACGTCACATGCGGAACAGATTTAGATAATCCGCATGCTAGCCCGACTCAAACGATAGTCGGTAAAGGCTTCGAAACCCTAGGGTTAACGCCGGTCAACGCATAACCCTAGGTCAACGCCAGTCAACGCGTTGCGATCAAAAGGTCAACGTACGACGGTCAAAACCCCAGGGTCAACGCCGGACAACGCGTAACCTTAGGTCAACGCCATAGGTCAACGCCAGTCAACGAGGTCAACGTACGACGGTCGAAACCCTAGGGTTAACGCCGGTCAACGCATAACCCTAGGTCAACGCCAGTCAATGCGTTGCGAGCAAAAATTCAACGTACGATGTTCGAAACCCTAGGGTCAACGCCGGTCAACGCGTGATCCCTAGGTCAACGTCAGTCAACGCGTTGCGAGCAAAAATTCAACGTACGACGTTCGAAACCCTAGGGTCAATGCCGGTCAACGCGTGATCCCAGGTCAACGCCAGTCAACGCGTTGCGAGCAAAAATTCAACGTACGACGATCAAAACCCTAAGGTGAAAAATATACGAGTATAAACTGCTTCTTAATACTCCGAAAAGTATACGAGTATAAACTGCTTCTTAAATACTCCGAAAAGTATACGAGTATAAACTGCTTCTTACTCCGAAAAGTATACGAGTATAAACTGCTTCTTACTCTAATAAGGTATATGAGTATAAACTGTTCCCTAATTTTGGTTGAGAAGTTTCTGGAGAGTATTTTTCTAAAAAATATTCTTAAGGATAACTCAACAACACAACGCCGGACAACGCGTTGCACATAAAAACTGGAGAATATTGTTTATAAATATTCTTAAGGATAACTCAACCACACTACGCCGGACAACGCGTTGTGCATAAAGACTCGACGCCACAATCAATGGTCAGCTAAAAGTTAGAAAGGAATCGACTTCAAGGTTCAAAAATTTCCGACAAACGGTCAGACAATAAATGCAGCACCGGAACCCTTACAGACATTCGACAAAGCACCGAATAGCCTGAAGGATTGAAGGAATCAAGAACACAAGTCATTCCAAGGTCCCATTACACCGACTGAAGGTGGGGACAATCATATCCAAAGTATTCCAGACTCTTCTATAAAAGAACGAGACTGAAATACTTTGGAGGGGGTATCTGTAGGCATATAAAATTGCTTATAGGTCCCTTTTGCTCAGCTCGGCACAAACCGACGAACCAACGAGGCGACGAGATCGACGAATCGCACGCAAGCAACGGAATACATCCATTCGCGTGCGGGATCAAGCCAAGTGTTCGAAGAGTCAACGAGTCATCCAACCGAGAGCGGACTCGAACGAATCACGATCGAATCAAGATCGGTTTCGGACTCGAACTCAGAAGTGGATTTACTGCCAAATCAGGAATCCGACTTACTGCCAAATCAGGAATCAAATCAGAGTCTGGATCAACCGAATCATGGACAGAACCAAAGGCGGAAAACACCGAAAAACCACCACCTAGAGGGGTTCGGCCGAAGCCGAGCCAACTTCAGGTGGCTCGGCCCAAGCCGAGCCACCTCAAGGTGGCTCGGTGGCCGAGCCACCTCAAGGTGGCTCGGCCCAGAGCCGAGCCACCCTGAGGTGGCCGGCCCAGATCTGTGCCTAGGCACAGATCTGAGTGCCTATAAATAGGCTAGGCCTTGGTTCATTTGGGGGGTTGGAAATTTTGGAGAGGCGAAGCCCTGCTGGATTGGAGACTCAGAACTTAACAAGATTCAAACTTTAGGACTTCAAGGACTTGCTCATCCAGATCTGGTGCTCGGCGACCGTCAACGCCAAATAAGGCAGGTGTTCGAGAGGACCAGATCTCAGATCTACGCGTACGAACTCCGGATCTAAGCTTGGTCTTAGATCCCGAGACTTGAGCGATTGTTTCCTTGGTGAATCAATCCCTCCCGGCTATTATTTCCTTCGTGGAATAATACCCGTCGTACTGCGTAGATCCGACCGGATCTAGATCGCGCGGTGGCCCACGACCCACAAAGCAAGAGACCGCAAAACAGGATCTTGCGATTCGTTCGACAAACAAGGAAACAAAGTTGTAATCTTTCTTTACTTTTATTTGTTTTTCATTGTAACCGGATCTTATAAAAAGACCGGATCTTTTGTAACCGATAAACTGTTGTAAAAGAGAACAATGAATTCAACAAAGAAAGCAACGATTTTTCCCGCGAACAGGCGTCAGCTCCTATGCAAGAGGAGCCCTTGCCTACCTTATCCACTGTAGCTACTTCTCCTACAGCATTGATAAAGATCTCGCTTGCGTCCACAGAGGCCGGACCAAGCGCGTCTCCGGTGAGGGCAATGATGGCTTTGACTTCAAGCCCTTCGCAATTGAATGTTTCAGTTTCCTCCGCGACTTCTACACCCAAATCACTTGCTAATCCATATTTTGGCACGTCCACTTCCGGGGTCGTCGAGTCGTCCTCCATTGATTTTTCCAGTCCGACTGACGCTCCTAACTTCCTCCATATTTCCTTGAGCTACTTAAACAGTCTCGTGAGGAAGGTAATTGAGGTTGTCACGGCTGGTCGAGGCCGCTTTGATTCTTTTAAGTATCTCTTAGAAGTGGGCTTAAATGGGGTCAAAAGTGTGGGCAACGCCCATTGCTTTGAACGTTGTTCGGAAGCTATTTCCCACTTAGAAGCCCAGCTCAAACATTTGGAAGCCCTCAGCCACGAAGACATTCAGACACAGATCGTGTCTACTTTTGCTGACCTCCAAGTTAAGGAAGTGACTCGCCGTGAGGTAATCGAGCGAGGTCTGGCTGAAAAAGAGCTTCAAGTCATGCATTTGCGAGAACAGAGCGATCTGAGATAAAAAGAACTGGAGCTCTCTACTACTTCTTTGGACCTTATCCGTACGAAACTTGTCGAGGTTGAGGCGGAGGTGCTGAGATTGAAGGCCCAGCTTTCTCGCGAAGAAGCTGTTGTTAATATACTTGGGGCCAAGAATGCAGACACTCTTTTGAATTACCATACAGAAGCTCAGGCTCTTGAAAGAGCGAAGAAGGAGGCAGCCGCTGAAGTAGCACCCAATGAGGATGAGCTGCGAAGAAAGGTTGAAGCCGTTGTACGAGCCAGTCATGAGGAAAAGCTCTCTGATGCCAAAGCGCAACTTGCTTCTTTTGACTTGAACTTGTACTATTCTTTTGCTTATGAATAGCTTTGTATCACTTCTTTTTTTGGTTTCTGAATAAAAAGTGATATTGACTTCTCATTGTTTCTTGCATTTATCACGTTTTGATTTTAAATACAAGTCATGAGAAATGCCTGAGATGTATTCCGGACATAGAATAGGTCTCCACAGCGGTCCTGATGCAGAAAACTTTTTTTATTTAAAATAACTCTAGAAAGTTTCAAACTGCTGAGGATGGATATTTTATTATTTTCCCATAATGGGGTTGACTAGTAGAATTCTTCCTGTGTCATTTCTGCTTTGGACACTGAAAGAAGTCTATAGGTGTCCAAGGTATAGTTTTAACTCGGTAGGAGGAATATTGCGATCAGGGCAACTAGAGAACTTATCGTTCTATTGACGAAAATCGATAAGTTGATTTTGTCAGAGGTGTGATTTTAACGTGACAGAAGAAATATTGCGATCAGGGCAATTTTGAGGACTTATCGTTCTATTGATGAGAATCGATAAGTTAATTTTGTCAGAGGTGTGATATTAACGTGACATATGTGAGGAAAGAATATTATAGCGTCTCAATTGGGAGAACTGCTAAGTGTTTTATCGTCAGGGTGATGAATTGTGATACTTGGAACAAGATTTTGGGGAAGTTTGTTACTCCACTAAAAATAGGTTATTTATTGCTCTGCTGAGGAGAGCTAATAAATTAACAATGATTTGGAGACTTATCGTTCTATTAATGAGAACTGATAAGTGGATTTTGGGGTGCAGTATTAGCCCGATGAGAATTTAGATTCTGCTGATGAGATACAAAGGCTTTGACTAACTCTCTGTTAAGAGGACTCATGACTTTGAGGGATAAGTGTTGTGTTTGATGACACAAATGTAGATTCTTCATTTAGAAGAATTATAACGCTGAAGTGACCTTCGCGTTTGGGGTTCAGAACGCGAGGTTCAAGCCTTCATAACGCTGGCTTGAGCCTTGCGCTTGGGATTTGGAACGCGGTTGTGAACTTCGCGTTTCGAAGATGGTTGGGATTCACTCCTAGAATCCCGTGCCATCTAAACAGCTTGATGGCTGTTATAAATAGACCTGAGTGGTCACGTCAAGAGTCATTTAACTCTCTACAATTTCGGCTATTTCCAAGAACGAGAACTCTCGTTTGATTCTGGTGAGATTTTCGACGAACTCCTCGTTCAAAATAGTTTCCTCCGATCGACTGCATCAATGGCGCCTCGGAGAACGAGCTCTAACTCCAAGAAAGTCGTCGGAGCGACCTTCGAGATGTCGTCGGCTGAGGACGCCGGCTGTGTCCTTGTCCATGCGGGAACTTTGCCGTCGACATCGCCGCCGCTGGGGCCTCCCTGTCGTGGTGAGTGTTGACCAAAATAACTTGCCTTAGCAAGTTCCTTGACAACCCTAGATGGGTTCTTGATAACGAGAAAGATGACTTGTTTTAGCTCCATGAAAACGCGGGGTTGGGATCCCATATGGGTCTCGACCCTCGCGTTCAAGTTTTTCAACACGAGGTTGACTCTCGCGTTTGAGACTTCTGACGTGAGGTTCGACCTTCGCGTTAGAGAGTTTTGACACGAGACTTTAACCCTTTATGTTTCAGACTTTGTCTTTATGTCAATAGCTTGCTTCTAGCTGCTAACTTCCGCTTTTGATTGTACAGTGCTTCTCCCAAATGTGCCGTTTTCACAAGAGCATCATTTTGGATATATCGGCGGTCCTGACGCGAATGAAGTTTTCGGTCTTCAGAGCAGAATTCCACTGTGTACTTTCCCTGATTCGGAAAGAGCGGAAATGATTAAATTCCCTCAATGCTATACTCTCAAGGTTCTGATAACTGACTTAGACTTGGAGACCCCTGTCGGTCATGCCCAGTTTCCTAAACCAGCATTCATATTTAGAGATCGTATACCAGTCGATGATCATCTCACATATGTGGAAGATTCAAAGCTGCTGCGGAGAGTTGATAGTCGCCTTTTATTCCTTCCCAACATAAAGAGGATGTACCCGCTCTCCTACTTTTTGAATGTGAGCTGCCGTCGGGGTTGGACCTTCGACATAGTAAAGGAGAAGGAGAACGTGTCGCTTGGATTTGGTCGGCGAGCTCGTACACAAATTGGGGGACAACTCAAGGGGTTAAGACCTGGTTTGTTTGAGAAGAAGGAGCTGGTTCCGGAGATGTCACGTCCAGCGAACATCTTTATCCACCAATTCCTTGCAATTCAGGGTGAATTCTCTACCCAGACGTTCAGATCCCCTGGATGGGTCTATTCTGGAGAAGGAAGTTGGTGGACCCGCATGGTTGACTTCGTTCTTGAGGAGCTTAAGGAATCGCTCGCTCAATCGGGTCTTACAGTTCCTGTGTTTCTTCGCTATGTTGGAGAAATATAACCCTGACAGCTGCACATTCTTTACGCCTGCTGGAGAGTTAGGTTTTGCTCTTCATGAGATGCAGGCAGTGTCGGGGCTGTCGCTTGGAAAAATGCCCTACGAGGAGTTCATTCCCACCACCGAGGAACTTTCTCTACTGAAGGTGGCGCACCCGGAAATTTGTGCTACTTTCTGGGAGCTGATGTGCCACTTCCACATATGTGCCCAAGTCTTTGGGATGCGTGGAGGGGGCATTATGCATACCACGTGGGCAGACTACCTCTTTCAGAATTTAAACCGGAAAGATGTAGCCGTATCTCGGGTTGCTGTGATCTCTCGTAAGGATGCCAAAGCTCGAATTACCGCTTCCAGTGCTACCTATAAGACAGAACATGCCGAGGATGATTTTGAAGCTGGTGCCGAGTTTGAAAGTTTTCACTACCAAGCCACAATTCCTATCTCTGACACGGCTCTGCTTGCAGGCTTCTTCATGATTTGGTTGAAGCGGTGTGTAGTACCGTCAAGACCGATAGAGGCAATATTAGCTGAGGTAGTGTACCCAGCTGTTTGATGACGCTTATATTCCCTTTGTACAGAGATTGGAGTCGGCCACGTAGACTAATTCTTATATAGTCAGGGCTCGACAACTTCTATCCCGGGAGGACAATTACCGGATTTTCGGTTGCACTCCTAATTTTGACGGAGCTGACATGGAGGATGCTCGTTTCATGGACTTGCTTTTTGAGGGCTCGTCTTCTTTGGAAGAGGGCACATTTAGCTGGCTTCTTATGATCAGGTTGGGCTACCTGGTCTACCGCTTGCGGGAGAAGTGTATAATCGAGCCTTACATGCCTTCTCGGTTCGCCAGACAGTTTGGTCATGACCAACTCTACGTTGGCAATCCTAACTCGGCGTTAGCTCAGATTAGGAATTTGTATGAAGGAGCTCGTACATGGTACTTCTTCTCCGCCGGGGGAACCCATGCGCAATTCACCTTACCCAACTCGCCACCTGGCTGCTCTACTGTTATGGATTTCCGCCAGTGGTTTGCTGAAGTCTCTCAGATCCCGGAATATGATATTTATACTTCATGTATAAACGAGATTCGGGAATTGTATCGTTTGAGGAGTGGTTCTACGAGTACTCGTCTGCCAGGGATGGAAGAGTACCTATCTTGCGAACAGGAAGCGACCAGAGTCGTTAAAGCTCCTAGAGACTTGTCCACCATAGAACCTTCTGAGGAAGAGGTTCCTATGAGGATCGAAGAGGGAAGACCAATTGCTGATTCTCCCGAAGAAAAGACAACTGAGGAGATTCCTGTCATGGCCAAAAATTCTAAAAAGGCTAAGTTAATGGGGGATGCGATGAAATCTGCGCCCGTTGAGAGTTTCACTGATCGAGAGGACGAAATGCCCCAGTCAACCCCTTCTATTCCTGAGGACGCTAGAGCTGGAGAGGCATCGCCCATTGATGGTTCTGAATCCACTCCTCTTTCTCTTTCGCGAGACGAAAGTGCATGTAAGGGCCCTCCTTCCGAAGTTGCTCGATCACCTGTTCAAGATGAACATGTGGGTCTGATCTATCCAACCATTCCTCCTCCACGCTCGAGAGCTCTAAAGAAATCGATTGAGGAACTGGAACGTTGGATGCAGACAATTGTTAATATTGTCAGTGTTGACGGAGCTTCTTTTGAAGATTGTGAACCCATCTTGACCCAATGCTTAGACGATATCAAGAATAAAGGGGATGCATCATGGACTGAGCACTGTCAGGGGGGAATCGCTTTCTTGAAGGCAGAATTAGCGACTTTCAAGGAGCTGCAGCGCATCAATTTAGATTCTAAAGTGGAGCCGGCTCTTTCCTTGGCGATAATCTCCAGGGACCCTTCGCAAGGACTTGTCTGACAAAAAGACCCGCATATCAGCTTTAAGAAAGCGGCACTCTACAACATATGCTAAAATCAAAGGTGTTGCTTCTGATATCTGCGGTATCGAAGAGACTATCGCTCGATTAGAGGCCGAGTTGAACCAGAAGAAAGCCCAACTGGCCCACTATGAGGATGTCAGAAAAGAGCTTAAGCATCAAAGTGGCCAAATTTATACAGACTTTTGCCGTACCCTCCATGCGGCTGAGCGGATTCGCAAAGACATTGTTGCTACCCTTCCTATCGAAGCAGAACTCAGAAAGGAGATTGAAGAACAAGTCCGAGCGGCTCACCAGAAGAAACTTTCTACCTTCAAGTCGAGGCTAAAATCTCTCAAGTTAATAGGGCCTGATGTTTAGATATCGTCTTGTTCTTGACTAAGGAATTTTGTATCATTTTCACTTTGTTTGTCATCATTTTGTGTTTATATTAACAATTTTGAATGAAAATAATATCATTTTGCCTTTTATCGTCTCTTCTGCTGAAACCTGATTCAAGATAATGCCTTTTATCGTCTCTTCTGCTGAAACCTGATTCAAGATAATGGAAAATAGAGCTAATGCTATCAAAATTCCCTTTATTATTTATTTATTCAAGATAATGGAAAATAGAGCTAATGCTATCAAAATTCCCTTTATTATTTATTTAGAATAATTCCATTAAATTACAATCGTCAGAGGTGTAGTGTTAACATGACGATATACAAGATAGAAATATACTATAAATAGGCAACCCCCAGCCTGATTTAGTTGGGGTTCGGGGGGCTATATGATTTACGGGAAGTATCTCTTAAGGAACTTCCCATTAATCGGCATCATGAGCCTATCTCCTTCTTGGTTGATGAGGCGATATGCTCCATTCGAATAGACTGATTCTATTACGAAGGGCCCTTCCCATTTAGGATTGAACTTCCCTTTGGTTTTGTGTGTCATCACCATGGGTCATCTGTTGACCAAAACTAAATCGCCTTTCTTGAAAATCCGTTCCTTAACCTTTTTGTTATAAGCTTTAGACATACGGGCTTGATATAACTCGATTTGTTGCTGAGCTTGAAGTCGTTTGTCATCTAAGGCTTCAAGTTCTTGCAGACGTCGTTGATGTTTTTCTTCTTCTGTTAGCCCGGTTGTAATGGCAACTCTCAGAGAAGGGATCTGGATTTCCAATGGCAATACATCCTCGCAGCCGTATACCAAAGAGAAAGGTGTGGCTCTTGTAGAGGTCCTTACTGTCGTGCGGTAAGCCCATAGACATTCACCCAGTCTTTCATCCTAATCGCGCCGGCTTTTGGAAACAAACTTTTTGAGAAGCTTCACTATGGTTTTGTTAAAAGCTTCTGCAAGACCATTTGCTGGTGGATAATACGCCGTAGATGCAACACTTTGGATTCTGAATTTGTCACAAAATCTTTGAAACCCAAAGCTGACGAATTGTGTCCCGTTGTCGTGAACTATTCGTCTCAGGACTCCAAAACAGTAGACGACGTGATGCTTGATGAACTTAATTACATTTGAAGTCTTGACTTCTTTCAACGAGATTGCCTCCGCCCATTTAGAGAAATAGTTGGTTACGGCTAGAATGAACCAGTGCCCTTTGGACGTCGGAGGGGAAATCGGTCCGACGATATCCATACCCCACATTTCGAATGGCCAAGTCGCCGATGTGCGGTGTAAGTTCCCTGGTGCTTGGTGGATGAAGTCTCCATGAATTTGGCACGCGTGAAAATGTTTAGCGTAGTCAACCGCGTCTGAAAACATCTTCGGCCAATAATAGCCGATTCATCGGAGGCGATCTCCTAATTTAGCTCCGGGCTGATGAGCTCCGCACATTCCGTCGTGAGCTTCCCTGAGGGCCTCTTTTGCTTCCTTCCGGGAGAGGCATCGAAGCAAAACTCCATCATGTGACTTACGATACAGGACTTGAGAGACTGCGTCATAATAGAATCGGAGGGCCTTTCGTTTGATAGAGGCCGCTTCCTTAGGGTCATCCGGCAGAATTCTATATACGACATAGTCGATGTACGGGAATCGCCAATCCCTAGATTCGAACTCCATAAATGTCGTACATACTTCTTCTGACGTTATCTCGTATGGGTTTTCCTCCATGGGGATCTTGGAAGAGCATAGTTTCCATCTCGCGACTGGAATCATTGTTTCAGCTCCCGGTGGCAATGCTAATGAAGTTGCCAAAGAGGCCAGAGCATCCGCATACGCATTCTGAGCTCATGGTACATATTCGATAAAGAATCCTTCAAACTTTTGAGCTTTCTCTAGCACTGCGAAGTAATACGGGATCAAATCCTCATGACGTACCTCGTATTCTCCTCGGACTTGATTAACGATGAGCTGAGAGTCACCGTAGGCCTCAAGGTGCCGAACATTTAGTTGTTCAGCAAATTGCATTCCTAATAGCAGAGCATTATACTCGGCTACGTTGTTGGTGCAAGGTTCGATTAAGGAGAATCCCCTTGGGATTACATGGCCGTTCGGAGAGATTAATACTACTCCTACCCCTGTGGTGATTGCTCCATGAGGATTTGCTCTGGATGCACCATCAAAGAATAACTTCCACACTTGCGTAGCTTCTTGGGTAGCGCAAGCTTCAGCTACCTCGTCAGGTAATTCTTCATACAACTTAGACGTTCCCGATACTGGATGATCGGCTAAGAAGTCTGTCAGTGCTTGACCCTCGACCGCCTTTTGAGGCATGAACTGCATGTCGTATTGCGACAAGAGAATGGCCCATTTCGCAAGCCGGTAATTTAGAGATGATGGTTTCGTCATCAGAACTCTCAAGGGATTCACCTTAGAGATGACCTGAATGGTTTGTCTAACTAGGTAATGTCGCATCTTTTGAATTGCGAATACCAAGGCGAGAAATTCCTTTTCGACCGGATTGTACCGGTGTTCGGCTCCCATCATAGTCCTGCTCAGGTAATAGATGGCTTGCTCTTGACCTTGATCATTGCTCTGGGCTAACAAAACCCCAAGAGAATGGTCCATGGCTCTCACGTACAACAGGAATGGTTTTCCTGATATCGGGGCCACGAGAACTGGTGGTTGAGTGAGATATCTCTTAATCTCCTCGAATGCTTTTTGACACTCTCCGTCCCAGACAAAGGATACTCCTTTCTTCATGAGCTTAGAGAAAGGTTAACAACGCCCTGAAAGATTTGATATGAATCTTCGAATATAGGCTAGTCTGCCTTGTAAACCTCTGAGCCCTTTGAGATTCTTCGGAGGTGGCATGTCGTGGATGGCACGCACTTTCTCTGGATCAAGGGAGATTCCCTTAGAAGTAAAGATAAATCCCAGGAATTTTCTGCTTGAGACTCCGAGAAACGATTTTGTCGGATTCATCTTCAGCTGATGTGCTCACATGATCTCGAACATTGTCTTCAGGTCTGCAAGATGATCATCTTTACATTGGCTCTTTACTGCTATATCATCAACGTAGCACTCGATCTTCTTTCGTAAGTGTTCGTGAAAGATCGTGTTCATTGCACGCTGATAAGTTGCACCTGCATTTTTCAGGCCGAAGGGCATCACTGTGTAGCAATACACCCCCAGTGGTGTTCTAAAAGTAGTGTGTTTCTCGTCTTCCGGTTGCATCTTGATCTGATTATATCCGGAGAATCCGTCCATGAAAGACATCCTTTCATATCCGCAGGTGTTGTCGATCATGACGTCGGTGATAGGAAGAGGAAACTCGTCTTTTGGACAAGCTGCGTTGAGATCGTGAAAATCAATGCATATCCGGACCTTACCATTTTTCTTGGGAACTGGAACAATGTTGGCCACCCAGTCAGGGTGTTGCTCTTCCCTAACAAAACCTGAGTCTATAAGCTTTTTTACTTCTGACTCAATTGACTCCATGATCTCTAGACGAAACCTGCGTTGTTGTTATTTAACGGGTTTTGCGTCCGGATCGATGTTGAGACGGTGCATGGCAACCTTTGGGTCAAGGCCAGGCATATCTTCATAATTCCAAGTGAAGACATCTATATATTCTCGGATGAGAGATATAAGGTCCTCTTTTTCGGATGATGACAGGTCTTCAGCTATGAAAATAGGCTTGGGGTCAGACTCATCTCCCATGTTGACCTGGATCACCTTATCTTCAGTGGGTGGTTCGCGTTGTTCGAAGCGCATATCCCACAAAATATTAAGACGTTTGATCCAAGGGTCGTCAGTTGATTCGACTAACTCTTCATCACCCCCTGTGTCTTCATCTGGGTGACTAGTTGAAACAATGTTCACAGTTAAGCTTTTAAAGAAAGGTCCAACACTGACGTCGGACTCGTATGAAGATATTCCGGATGAATGGTTGTGACGCAAGTAAATACTGATTTTGTTTTCTGAGGCAGGGGAGGCATAACATAACCCATACCTCCTCCGGTTTTTTGATAATAGTCCGGAGGTTTTCCTTCAGGAGTAAGAGACATTCGGATCGGGGTTCGTCTTCCTTTCCCGAAGTTCAAGCCCTGTTTTTCATTAAAGTTATACCCCATTCGTTTCATTAAATATATAGAATTGGGTTCGTGGTAATGGAATTGGGGAACTCCGTCATCTTCCTCTGAACTTCCTCGTTTGAGTTGTTCGGGTTTAACTTTACCAAAATGAATCGGCCTCTGCCCTTTCCTTTTGGACGGGACTTTGAAGAAAGCCTTTTGTGCATCTTCTGCTTCTTCGTCTGACGCGAAGGATGACTCGATTGGCAATGTGAGTGATGCATCTGTGCACAGTGTGTACCATGAGTTGGTACCTGCACTAGAATCATTCTCTATTTGTTTATTTTTAGAAGAGACATCAGGCAAGTACGCTAAAATGAAATCTTCATTAATGCACCACTCGCCCTCACTCGGTACATTATTATTACTCTCACCCTGACCCATTACATCAAAGTTTAATTCCCAAGGACAATCTTCATCAGGATCTGGCTCGATGTCAGCTTCGTTACCGCTGTCTACATCTTCTTTCTCCTGGGATTCTAGATAGAAGACAGAGTCGGTATGGAAGTTTTCCACTCCTCGGAAGGGGTATTTTTCTGCAATTAAGGTTCGAACTTCGCCCTCATTAGTGGCGTACTTCATGACTTGATGCAAAGTAGATGGGACAATACGGTTTGCATGTTTCCACGGTCGTCCTAGTAAAAGATTGTAGGACGTGTCCGCATCTATGATGTAGCATGCTACTTCAGACTTAAGATCTTCAATCTGGCATCTGAGCTTGATCTTTCCCAGAGGTCGGGTGCTGTTTGCATTGAACCCAAAGATAGTAGTCTGGGTGGTGTGCAGTCGGTGTATAGGAATCCCTAAGACCTGCATGACCCTGTAAGGCATGATGCTGAGTGCTGAGCCTGGGTCAACTTGAACACGACTGATTTCGGAGGATCCAATATACCCTGTGTAATACAGTGGTCGGTCATGCTCATGCTTGACTTGCATATCTTCCTGAGTGAATGATATGCATGGTAGACTTCTCGCTTCTTGTAGGCATTGCAGACAAGGTTGATCTTCAGAAGCTTCAGGGATCGGAGTGACTTGAGTAATGAAGCTCTCCGTATTCTTTAAGGCTTCGATCAGAGCTTCCTTGGTAGTTTTGGACAACCTCAGGAGCTCATATAGAGTAATCCTGACCGGTATATTGGCCAACTGAGCCATGACATTGAATTGGAAGGGAGCGCTCGACTCTCCAAGCTCCTGGTGTAGATTTTTGTTGAACCGGAGCTCTTTTTGCTTCCCTTTATCGACCGGCTTCTTTGGGACAGAACCCCCAGTGTCTTGGGGCTGTTCTTCAACCTCTTGAGCGTTTTGGCTGTAATCCCTCAAGTAAGCTTTTCCTGACCGAGTGCCAGGATTGTCTCTTGGGTATGTTGCCAGGACAATCCTTTCCTCTTCTGAATCAGTAAGAGGTTTAAGGTGATCATCATTTTCAGTAATGGAGGGGCTAATCATGTTGGAAGACTTAGCCTTGCCTCCCGTCTTTTTGGATGATGTGTTCGTCTATTCTTGATCTCTTAGCAGATCAGGGTGGACCCACATGATTTCCCCTTTTGGGGTAGTGAGGGGTACTAACCACCTGTCTTTTTGATTATGCAAGTCGACATTCTTCAAGTGCATCTTGTCCTTGCGAATGGGGACAACGTCGTTCGCAGTTACCACCGGGGGGAAGTCACCAAATCGGACCGCTATCATATTGGTGGATACGGTCTTCTGCTCAGGTTTTAAGGTGAGCACATTAGCATTTACCAAATTCTGCAAGATGTCTTTGAAGACATAGCATTTTTTGGTAGGATGCCCAAGGAATCTGTGGTAACGACAATAATTAGGGTCATCCACTTTCCCTGCTTCATCCGGCTTCCTGACCTCAGGCAATTGCAGCTTGTTGTTCTTTCGAAGCAACTGGAATAATGTATCAACGTGCTCCTCTTTGAACGAATATTGTTGATTAGGCGCCTTGCCTTGCTTATTAGGCGGTGGTACTCGCGTGTAGTCAGCTGCTAAAGTCTCATTTCCCTTAGACCGCTGGTCGTTGTTCTAGTTGCGTTGCTGCTGCGGCTTGGGTTGTGGCTCTTCTTCAGCTTTAACTCGCGCCACTATCTCTTCAGCTTGTTCTCCCTGTGAAACTAGTTGTCTCTAGGAGCGACACTCTGCTACCCCCATCTGAGCAAGGAGCTGGGTCTGCAGGTTATGCCTGTAAGTTTCAACCAAAGTTGATTGGGTCATACCTGAGGGGCATCGCAATGCCATGCTGTGAAATCTTTCCACATAGGCCTTGATGGACTCTCCTTTCCTTTGCTTAGTGGCGAGGAGAGTTGGGACTGAGACCTCCGTATCGTCCTCAAAGAACCTGGCCAAGAATAGCCTTTTTAGGTCTACCCATTTCTGGATGGATCCGACAGGCAGTTTCATGAACTATTCGAAAGCTACACCCTTAAGGGTACCGATGAATAGTCTAGTTAGGATGGCATCATTCGCTACCACATCTCTAGTTTGGGATTTGAAGTAGTAGATGTGCTGATTTGGCGATCCTGTGCCATCGAACGGTTGTAAGGTAGGGGCCTTAAATTTCGGTGGGTAGGGAGCTGTATCCCACTCGGCAGGGTAAGGCCGCACTACTCCTTCTTCACGGAGCTCACTTCTGTTGGCGATTGCATTGAGGCGAGCTTCCAGTTCATCCATTTTGGTGGACTGAGGATACAGCTCTTTCTCCATCTCCTTCTCATTGTCAGAAGAAGAATCCAAGTTGTGAGTCTCACGATCTGAGTGTTCGTGCGCCTTTTGCTTTTCCTTTGACATAGTTCTCCGGGAAGACTCGGGTTTTTGCCCTTTTTCAGCAAGAAGCTGGGCCAGCATATCCTTTAATTGGAGAAGTGTCTCCTGTTGCGCCTGGAGCATGACATGATGTTCATCCACTCTTTTGGCTATGTCTTCATTGTTCCCTGTCGTGTAAGCGGAGACCTCGCGTGCGACAACAGAACTTGAAGATTGTGATTCGGCGACTGCCGAATGTTCATCGTCGGAAACGACCCCCTTGGCCAATCTTTGATAATCAACCGGACGGATAGCTCCTGTCCGAGTCCGAGTATTCCGATATACTCCTTCGAACTGGTCACAAATTTCCCTAACAGTTGGGGAATGACTTTTTTGTGACTCATCGGAATCAGTATGTGAGGCTTTTCCTCTGCCGATCATGTTGATGGTGACTTCGGAGTATTCCGCTTCAGCTGTCTTCTTTTTGTATCGGCGTTGTCGTTTGGCAGGTCTAACGACGTTCGTCAACCTGTCGAATACAGACTGTCGAGGTGTGGATGCGCAACAATGGCATTCAGACAGAACTGCAGATATAAGCCTCTCACATTGACATGAGTGAGCTGCTTGTGCTGTTGGTTTTCCTCTCAACAATAATTCCCGCAGATCAGGAACTTGGGAGGAGACTTTTCCCGGGCACGGAGGCGGAGATGGAACCCCCTGCCCTTGGGTAGGTGAGATTGGTTCTTATCGAATGTGGATTTTGAAGCCATGCTGACTTTTCTGAACCTGGCGGACCTCTTGAAGATCACGTTCTTTAGAAATAACGCGAGGGTCGCGTTGAGATTTGTAAACATTAGGCCGAGGCCTACGTTTAAATGATGAAACAGACCTTTGAGGGTCATGTTTTGTTTGAACGCGCCCCTGAGGGTCGCGTTTGGTTGGTGAAACAGACTCTTGAGAGTCATGTTTCGTTTGAACGTGCACCTGAGGGTCGTGTTTAGTTGGTGAAACAGATTCTTGAGAATCGTATTTCGTTTGAACGCGCACCTGAGGGTCGCGTTTAGTTTTGACAGCTCCCTTCTGAGGGCTGCATTTTGAAGGAACAACGCGCCACTCAGGGTTGCGTTTCAGCTTTATGAGCCGAGGCTCATAGTCAGGCTCGTTGCCGCGAAGTGAGCGTTCTTCCTTAGGAACGCTAGGTTCGGGAACATTTTTCAGAAACGCGGTCCTCGCGTTGGGCCAACATTCGGCTTTCACGTAAGTGTGCTCGACGTAAGTGTGCTCGTCTGCGAGCGGCGTTCTTCTTGGCTTGTTTCAAAGCCTTAGCAGTAGCGTCGTTGACGCTCATGGATCTTCTTGGCTTGTTTCAAAGCCTTAGCAGTAGCGTCGTTGACGCTCATGGAACTCGTCTCCTCCAGAGGCCATTTGTGGCCCGAAGCGTGTTTGGCTGACGCGGAGGTGGGATCTTCAGCTAGCAGAGCTAGTTTGAGTTCCTGGCCGAAGGAGAGGGCTTTCTTCGGCACTTCAACAACAGAATTGATCTCCTTGGAGATCTTACGGACACCATGCTTAGCCTTAGGGCTAAGCGATCCAGAGGATAAGGCTTCCTCATATTTCGCTTGATCAAACTCCACGACAAGAGTTTCTACAGTGGTTCCCATGAGGTAGACATCAGACTGTGCCACCACTTCTTCGTCGGAAAAGCTAGTCCCCAGCGGAGTCGCCATCTTTTGTATATAGGGAAAATTGCAAAGAAAAGAACAAAGAAAATTGACTTGTATTCCTTTGATTCTGATTACAATTTGATTACAAAAGAGAAGAGAATGAATTTGATTCTCTCCTTTGTTTAAAACTAGGTTCTTCTCGGTAGCGATGGAATGCCTCCTTCGATTGCTCGCATCGAATTTGCTCTCCGTTGACGATCCGACCGTCTTCTATCTCGTGGAAACGATGAACTTCTGTGGAAAGTTTTATGAATAACTCTTGAACGAGTTTAAGAACTCTGAACGAGTTAGAACTCTGTTAATAGAGTTGTTGGAACCGAAAATTCGGTTAATGACCAAGCTGATATTCTGTTGCTGAAGAATCTTCTCAGATTTGATCTTCTGAATTTTTATTCAAAATTCCTATCTCCAAGGATATTACTGCTGCTGCTGTTGAATCACCGAACCGAGTGGTTGAGATCCTGAGAATCCCACCTGTTGCCAACTCTTTCGTTCCAAAAAAGCTAGCCCCTTACTCAGTTGAGTTTGTTGAGCTTTTATAGGTGGATAAGAGGTTGTAACTGCCCTCTAAATCCGCTCCTAAGTGGGCGTGATTTCCTCAGATCGTGGGGAAAACAATTCTAAAACCGTTCGACTCGTATTTGAACAAGTCAAACGCCCAATCTGGCGTTCAGAACCCAACTTCGTGTCTTAGAATTGAGACGCGAGGTTGGGTGTTGGCTGAACATCATTGAACGCGAGGGTCGCTCGCGTTTTGGTTTGTTGTAATTTGGGAACGCGGGGGTCGGTGTTGGTTGAACCCCTACGAACGCGAGGGTCGCTCACGTTTAGCTTGTGCTTGGAAACGCGAGGGTCGCCTGCACTTCCAGAATTGTAACGCGGGGATGACATCCGCGTTTAAGAAGGAGCTAGTTGACTTGTAACTTCTTCTGTAACGCGTTGCAAGGACCGTTGTTCAGTAATCCTAGCTTTAGCTATTATGGAGTGTGAAAGTCGTCAGATTGTAACTTTCATTACAGAATGCGAAGACCGCTGAATAGAGTTTTCATCAATTGTCGAAAGTGTCATTGAATTGTAACTCTCCTCGACTTACGTGAAAAGTCCTCTATTTGCAGCTTTCGATTGTAGCTTCTGTTGTTGGAACTTGATGGGAATCAACATCCATAGTGTCTTCTGGACGAATATTTGCCCACAGCTCTCTACCAAGCAACTCACCAACTACGTCCAACCTTTTATTTCTGAAATCATTACACTGCTCATCAGTATCTCTAATAGTTGCTAATATAATATTAGTCATGTTGTTGTCGCAACCATCAAGATCAATCATCTCAGAAATGAGGCCGTGTTTGTAGCGATTGTAGAATTGCGAATATAGTGATTAGAAAGTCGTCTGATTGTGACTTTCATTGTCAGAGCTTGATAGGGATCAGCTATCCTTCGTGATTTTTAGACAGCCTACAAAAACCAAGGCATGAAGTTGACCCATCTCAATTACAAAATTTCTCGAGATAAATAATGGTGCTCACCATAGGGTTCACAAATTTCCCGAGACAAACTTCAAGTGTTGGCATTCACTCGAGACACCCATATAATTTGAAGCCAAACTTATACTCGATCAAAATAGACTATAGATAAACATATAATAACACGATTGTAAAAGCTATGCAGATCAAATTGGCAAAATTGCATGTTTTTCATTCATTCATATGTAAAGATAGTTACAATACGATGGGTACTTACATACAAAGACATTAAAAAAAGATACATATAAGCTCCTAATGGGCCAAACTTGGAGCAAATGCAAAACTTGATGCTGGAGTGATACTAGGATTTGGAACATAACTCAAGACTGGAGGTGTAGTTGCAATAGAATTCAACGGGAGGAGATGGTCAAGTCATAGACCTGACCTCTTAGGCCCCTTCATCATTGGGTCTGCTCACCAAACTATCATGAGCCGAGTCCTTGCCTATTTCTTGAATCAACTCTTCATCATCCTCATCTTCATTCTTGACCTCGAGAACAAGCCCTTCTCCTCCTCTCTCTCTATCACTTGCAAAGCCCTAAGTCAATTAGCCACTCGAGGAGAATAGTGGAACTGATCGGGAGCGGTCTTGAGCTTGTTTGAACTACATCTTCATATAGTGGAACACGGCCTTACATGCCTATGCCACCTCAACCTTTCACAGTTGAAGTCATTGAGGTGGTACTACACCTCTTGCTTCTCCAGACGGGATGTCTCGTGATGTTGCTCAAAATCTTGCTTTAACTTTTCATGAGCGATCTCCTTCTCCTTCTATTGATCCTTTAGATCCTCAGCATTTTAACGAGCCAACTGAGCTCGCTCATAAGTGTCAGCACTTATCTGCCTCTTGACCTCGATCTCTTCTGTTAGATACTCTATTTTTTCATCTCGCTCGTGAAGTTTGTGATTGAGATTACAAAGGTCTACCTAAAGCTTATTAATTTGGGATGACTTCTCACTAATCATAACAAGCAGACCCTTAATTTTTTCGTCCCACAGCTACAAATCCCTTTCCCACTTATTCTGGCTTTTCTTCTAGGCTACTAACTCATCCTCTTTGGCTGCTGCCCTTCAATCAACCGCCTTTCGAGCCATCTTTTGAGTCTCTAATTCTTCCTAGAGCTTGAAGTGGAGCTCTCATATACGCTCGAATCAAGCATATAACTCTAGCTCGACTAAAGCCCCTATAGCCTATAGCTTTTGAGGGTCTGGTGAAGGCCAAAATTCTGGATTCCAATAGTGACACCTTTTTGTTAAGATACTGCCTAGGGATGAATGAGTGCTCATTCGAGGGCTCCTTATCATCGCGAGGGCTAACTTTAGGTGACCCATCAGCATCTTCCTCAGCTCACCCCACACCTCTACAGGGAGTTCATCGACGTGATGGGGGAAGGGGCACCCAAAACTCTCCCCCCGAACAAGGGAATCTCCTTAACGGCCTTCTCTTTACCTTGTCGACGATCCAACTTGGCAAGCGCGGCAAGGCTGTCTCCTTTTTAACTTGAGACAAAGCCCCTTCGGGCTTAGCTATAATGATATGGAGCTCTTTAGCTTTAGAGGGGGACCTGTCGTCGATGACAATGACATCTCAAGACTTGGCCTGAGGAGTTCCCTAGGCAAGAGCGGCAGAAGCTCTACCCTCTGCAACTTCCTAAGCAAATGAAGGAGTGCTCATCTATGTTGTAGCTCTCTCTTTGTCCTTCACAGAGTTAGCAGCCCCAGATGGGCCTCAGTTGCCCACCTTCCTCAACCTCCTCTTCTTCTTAAACCCCTTGGCCTCAAAAGTAGAGCTTAGCTCAGCCAACAGAGCTATTATCTTGGCCGCATTTTCACCGTGATCTCTTCGGCCTTCTCCATGGCTAAATCTAAGTGAAGGTTCTTTAAAGGCCTCACTGATGATCCTGCCTGAGGTGCCTCAGGCTCCTCCTATCATAGCGCCAATATGCGACCCAAATCTTGTTAGCTTTAGTTGGAGGAATCTAAGAGATGTCAACTACTCGAAAAACTAAGGTGTCGAACAAATTCTCACTCCGTTGAGACCTAGCATATGCATGAATCTTGTCAAGACCCCACCTCTACTCGTTTGAGAGTAAATAGGGCTTCAGGATGTCCTCCTTAATCTTAGGCCAAGCTTAGCAAGACAGAACCACATTTGCCCCCAAAGATGTATATGAACTTCTCCTTCCAATCCTTGATAAACTTAGGAGGGTTTGAGACCACCTTAAAGCTACCCAAGTTCTAAAAATAGAAGTATCACTCATTCTTACCAACCTTGATGCTAATTAAACGGTCAAGAATCCCTAGAGTTGGCTCAACTCTCACTCGATAATAAATAATGATGAACCCCATCAGGGTGGCTATATTGTTCGGCTTGATCTGAGACAGCAAGATCCAAAAGATTTGAATGTATGGAGGAGTAAAGGGCGGGGTAGGAGATGCAAACCATACTGTAAGTGCTTGATATACACTAAAGTGATGCTGTCGTTGTGGTCATACACAGCCTGGGTCTTCTCTGACACCAATAGTGTAAACGCCTTAGGCATATCAAACTGGTCATAGTAGGTATCCAGCACCATCGAGTGCACCTTAGAATGGAACTTCCAAAATAGATTTATCTGAGCCTTATTCTGACTAGCAAAGACTAGAACAAAAGATGCCATTTCTATAAGATTGTTCGAGAGAACTTTAGAGATCATCAAAAATTGCTCGACTGTAGAGAATATTCTAGGGTTTTGAAGCAAGTAAAATTGACCGCTCGAAAGAGCCAACATATATATAGGAAAATAGGCGAACACGTAGTGAAATCATAATGACCAACTCAGTCACGGCTAGAAAGGATTCTAAAATTTAGGGTGATTGCTCAATAACTTAAGTGCCACTCTCTTTAACTAGCGTACAATCTTTGCCCAAAATTTGAAGCAACATCGACGCACGATTTCCCTTGATGTTGGAATGTCACGTCAAGAGTGACCCGTCAATGACCCCTCATAAATGCACCTCAACATTCTCATAGGTGACTATTCAACTTGATTCGGACTCGGCCATGCAAGTTTGAGTGAAAGTGGCTAGTGTTGTATCACAGAAATGACTAAGTGGTAATCTGACTCCAGGAGACGACTCGTGTCCCGAATTAACTATATACCAAATCGAGTTGGTCCAATGCAGGAATAGTCAAATGCCACTATCACTCGACCCTTCCCATGAGGGGCCGAGTCTAAAGGCATCCTCACTCAGACCTTTCTATTAAGTCCAACTCTACACCTTTTCATTTTGTAAGACCAAGTTGAAAGCTCTTAATACAAAGTGATTGACCCGAAAGACATCTTTTCTTCTCTCTCTCACAAAGCTAAGATGAAAAATGGTCATTCTCGAACCCCTCAATGATAGCTAATAACCACAACATTATATAAGAAGTCAAAGTCATCATTAGATCTCCTCCGGAGTCATAATGACTCATCAGAGCGTGTTGGCACTGCAGCCCCTCTGTTACCTCCATAATAAATATGGGGATGACTCGGATCACTCGATGCTAACACTTGTATGCTACTAGCTAACTAAGCTGGCTACATGAACTTGACTAAGATTACACAAATAGCCTTCATATTCTACTATAAATAGGAGCATCGCCTATTGCATGAAGGTACGCAATTTCTTCTCTGAAGCCTATAATACTCATATTACCTCCACTTAAGATCAATATTGATTTGATTGTTAAAAGAACATTCGCAGAACCAAACTCTAACTCTCTTACGCATTTTTTGTGGGCAGGATCAAGTCATCTGCTCAATAATCAGCTACCAAAGAAGATTGAGGGATCCTAAATACTCTATAACCTTCCTAAAAGCCCGATGTTAAGTATTTAATATCAACATTACCCTTGAGTTGAGCAATTCATCTCCCCATAAGGAGATATCGGTCATGTTTGGATATCCACCTTTGGTCATGAGAACCATCTCCCAACCAAAATTACAAACTTCAAAAAAAATCTCCTACGGACTTATCAAGTTAACACTACACATCTGTAACCCTCAGAATCTCTTGCGTCCATCATGTTAACTTCTGAACGATTCACATTTCTTCAAACCTAATTGATTAACATTATACTTCTATCGGTTGTTCTATCTGACTGGCTAACATTATACCTCTATCAGTCTATTACCTAAAACCGATTAGTTAACATAACACTTCCATTGATTTAAACTACCATTTAGTTAACACTAACTTCCAATTGGTAGTTGTTCCTTAGACTCCCTAAAACCGATCAGTTAACATTACACCTCTGTTGGTTGTTATTTTTGAAGTGATAACATTGCACCTCTATCAAATTTTCTTATTACTATCATGTTAGTATTACACCTCTGAACAATACTAGCTCTCCAAATCTAATATGCTAACCCTACACCTCTATCAGTTATCCCTACAGAGTAGTTCATACGATATGTAAATAATACGCCTCTACCATACGAGCATATCAAAACAAAATAGCAAAAGTTCTTTATTGGAGCAAAGCTATTACAAAAAGGTGAATAATTATGTTCTACCCAAAAAAGAGGGGGGGAAGAAAGGGTACTACTAATGATGCAAGGATTTAATATGATCAATATATCTAGCAATTTCTGCATCAAGGGCACCCCTCAAGGCTCATTCTTTCAAGATCTCTGGGTTCACTAGGATCGGTTGGTGATGGTCACTTCTAATCGAGCTTGTTTCGTCTTTAGCTGTGATGCATTTTTTGTCCGCTCAGTGACCAATTCGGTGAACTTAATTCCAAGCTCTTTTTTCTGCTATTACACCACCTCTAATCTAGATTGAACATTAGCTATAACAGCTTTTGCTTCCTTAATGTTAGCCTCCTACTCAAGAATGACACTAATGACCTCAATATGCTTACCATCAATCTCTACAAGATGGGTGGTCAGCTCTTGAAATCTTCCTTTGGATTTCTCTACCTCTTTGTGCGCAACCTCTCCAAGCTCATGGCATTTGATTGTAAGGTGATGAAATTCAATATCCATGATAGCGACAATGTCAGCCCACGAAGGCGTTGCAACTCTTAAAATGAAGCTTAACTTCATCAATTATTCTCTTGTAAGGATCAGCACGTTCAGTTCCAGCGATTTATATAAAAATTCCAGGCTGACTCTAAAGACTCTGGAGAAAGTGAATAGTCTAAGAGGACAAACCTCTTCTAGCAGATAAGGCATTTTTAACATCTGCTTGAATAATTTCATCAGAATCTCAATCAAGTCTTGAGATTGAGGAGACTGAGGAATTCCCCTATGCTTTGATGGACCCGCCTCAATCAAAATTGCTAATGCGTAAGATGCAATTTAAGATGTGGTCGAAGAGACCTAAATCTGACTGCTACCTACCATGAGAAATGATGTGAACAAAGCTAGCATGCTCCAGATATCTATCAAAAATAGAGGCAGATGTTGTTGAGGTTACTAATAATATAGAAGACCACATAACTAACGTTGTTGTCATCGTTACATCTACTGACCCCCTCTTCAATAGTAGTGGTTTCGGTCTCTGGCTCAACAAGTATATCTTCAACTCGAGGCACAAGACCTTGAGAAATCGTCATTCTAACTCCTTGGGAAATTAGAGAAATCAATACATCATCATGGTTGTGCCATGCAGCAAGATAGGTGCGGGTCTTGCTGCCATATTAGCTTCCAAATTAAGAGCAACCACTAAAGTTGTTGTAGAGCCAACCATCGGTTCATGCTAGTTAGGTATAGGAATGGATATGGGAGTTGCTTCTGTACTAGCTTCCGGCTCAAGTTCATCATCTAAAGCAAGATGAGCAAAGTGTTAGTTATCAAACTAAAAGAACTACATAAGTCCCATTAGAGAGGATTATAGTTGGGATATAAGAAGATCTGCCTAAATCACCCTCCGGTTTCATCCGGGACAATGAAGTAAGTATCAATGTCATAGTCCCCCCAGTCTTCGCTATTTGAATCCATTCAGTCAATCAGGATGGCTCCTTACTTGCAAGCAAGAAGTACGCGTCACTAGAGTGTATACCTACTGAATCAATGCAAAGGTAAAAATAAGTTTTACTTGAAGCAGCTTAGGATTCCATTGCCGGGTCTTGCATTGGAATCACGGGGGACCTCTCCTTTGCTCTTAGAGGTTCATTGGCTACAAAGGTTTTCACGGACTCTGGAAGTTCGATGCATCATTTCTTCAATGACTCTTGCGTGTTGGAAATTCATGCTAATTACATGCAAAATACGCAATGAAATACTGTTTGTACAAAAATACTAAGCATGTAGAGAGCATGAAAGCCACACCAGGGTCATCCTAATTAAATCTAACATGATCCCTATAATAAAGAAAGCATCCAAGAGTTTCAAAATCATACTTTTATAGTGTGATACGATGGTAGATCGAACAACCCCTAGCTTGTTCTCCTTGTTGTAGTAAACCTCCTCGTAGCAGATCTCCAAAGCTTCAAGAGAAAAAAATTTGGAGGCTTCTTGCGACAAAAGGCAAGATATCCACCCTGGGGTTTTCGAATCCTACTACTTCCTCTCACTCAAGATTGCTAGAGTTTTGTAAGAGGTAGAGCTCTCTTATTCTCTTATGGAAAACCAATTTTTGATTAATTCCATAAGAAGAGAGAGAGCTAATATTTATAGACAGATATGTCATGACATCAATGATAATGATTCAACTTATGAGTCATGCAATGACTCATCTCATGAGTCATGCAAGTCATGAAAAATCAAAACCATGTGCTTAGAACTATGTTCCCAAACCATACCACTTAATAACTCATCCCATGAATCATTAATCATGGTATAATAAATATGTATTTCATAAATAAAAATACCACGTCATTATTACTAATACGGTATTTCATGAATACGATATTTGATATTTTTCCAATCTTTAACTAATAAGCCATCGTATGACCATAAAATCAACCAGTTGACCAAAAATCAATTGTTGACAAAAAAAGTCAATCATTTGACTAAAAGTTAATTTTATTGGAAAAATGCGGGAATTCGTTTATTAAGCACATAACATTCTTATTTTACTGATATATGACCGTTTATATGTATTCGGTGAAAATTATATATGCGTATTAATCATACGTATTTACTCTATAATTTGTATTTCATATGATTCAAGTACGCACTTAGTGTGACTCTAGGGCAAAACTTAAAACACGATAGTGGATCATATCCATAAGTATAACAGAGGTGCTAGCTACACATGAAGACTACCCAGGTATAAGTTATGATAAAGGTCTGCAAGATGCTTACCCAATTTTATAAGGGCCACTCAGTGATAATACTGTACAGTCCGGTCTCTTCGACAAACTATGTCAAACTATCGAGCTTAGGGTATGGTAAACTATCAAAGCCTAATAGCTTGATTAGTATTTATTGATATTAAACTCATAACCTATAAGATCAAACTGACACTCAGTTTATCTTGTTCACCTCGGCCAATGATTTTTAGACTATACTTATATCAAACAATCTTATGACATTAACTCCGTATACTAAGAGAGATGAATCCCATCTTGACATCTCAATATCTACTTATATCTCGAGATGCGCCCAACAAGAACCGTTATGCACAACTCAATGAGAATTGTGGTTAGGTAAAATTCTAAGTATAACTATACTGACATATAAGATATTGCACCATGCCTCAGGTCAAGAGACTACTTTGTACTATATCACTTGAGAACTTTTATTTAACAATTAAATATATTACCAACTAGATATTCTCGGTGAGTCGTTCAGTCAACTCATTCACTATTGAGTCACCTGTATATTGTATCTTGATGTCTCACCATCAATGATCTAAGAAATGGATCATCGTCCTTCTAAAGGACAAATAGAGTATACACTAGTCTTTACTAAAGTGATGATGTCCTATCTCAACACTTCATCGACAAGGAATATTTTAGAATATACGTTAGTAACTAATTAGATCTCTTCTTCATTGCGATCACTATCGAAATTTTGATAGTCTAGTATCATTCTAAGGAATTTATCTACAATTAAAAAATACCAGATAAATACTAACCAAAATAGCAAACTATTATTTTGAACAAGAATGCTATATTTATATAGGTCATGTTACAATATACAATTATTGTCTGCATGGCACCTATATCTAACAAACTCACACTTGCATTTAGGCCAATCATTGTAGTATCTAATATGCAATAGCTCAATAAGTTTTTCAAATTGTGTACGAGCAATTGTCTTTGTGAATAGATCTGCTATATTATCTTTTGTGCCTACGTTTTTAATCTTGATCTCATGGCAATCAACTATCTCCCTGATCAAGTGATACTTTCTCAGAATGTGTCTAGACTTTTAGTGAGATTGAGGTTCCTTTGTTAGAGCTATTGCAGCATTACTATCATAGTATAAAGGTAGTTGATCTTTAATGGTAGGAATAACTTCTAGCTCTGAAAGGAACTTGCTCATCCAGACAGCTTCTTTGGCTACATCATTTGCTGCAATATATTCAGCTTCCATAGCCGAGTCCGCTACTGTGTCCTGCTTGGAACTTTTTTAGCTGACAGCCCCTCTATTGAGGATAAAAACATATACTGATATAGATTTGCTATCATCGATATCGCTCTGAAAGCTTGAGTCGAAAAAAGCCTCAATTTGGAGGTCACTTTTACCGTATATCAAAAATAACTCTTTAGTCCTTTTCAGGTACTTAAGTATGTTCTTGACCGCTTTTCAGTGCTCTTCTCCATGATTAGATTGGTATCTACTTACCAAATTGAGTGCATAAGCGATATCCGATCTAGTACATAACATGGCATACATGATCGATCCTACTACCGAGGCATAAGGAATTTGACTCATGTGTTTCCTCTCTTTATTAGTGTGGTGAGACATCTTTTTAGAGAGGGAGATTTCAGGAGATGCAGATATGAAACCTTTCTTGAAATTTTTCATGCTAAATCGTTTTAGCACTTTGCCAATGTATCTAGATTAGGATAATCCTAACATCCTTTTACATCTATCTCTATAGATCTGAATACCCATTATACAGGATGCTTCACCTAAATCTTTTATATAAAATCTTTTTAATAGCCAAATTTTAACCGCTTATAATAACGGTATCTCATTACCGATTAAGAGTATATCATCTACATACAAAATAAGAAACGATACAATACTCCCAATTATCCTTTTATAAACACATGGTTCATCTGGATTTTTGATGAAACCAAACTCTTTAATAGCATCATTAAAATAGATGTTCCATCTCCGTGATTCTTGTTTCAGTCTATAAATGGCTTTAAGCAACCTACACGCTTTTCCACTGCTCCCACTAACTATAAATCCCTTTGGTTGAGTCATATATATGCATTCTTCTAAATCACTATTTATAAATACAGTTTTGAAGTCCATTTACTAGATCTCATAGTCATAGTGAGCAGCTATAGCAAGTAGAATTCGAATAGACTTTAGCATAACCACTGGAGAAAAAGTTTCATCGTAGTCTAAACTTGGTCTTTGACGTAAACCTTTAGCTATTAGCCTTGCTTTAAAAGTCTCTACTTTTATATATACACCCAATTTTTTCTTAAACAACCATTTGCTACCTATGGGTATCACCCCTTTAGGAGCATTGTCTAAAATCCAAAGTTTGCTGGTTTACATGGAGTCTATTTCAGATTTCATTGCATTATGCTAGGCAACAGAGTCATTACTCTGAGAAGCTTGCAGATAACTCAAAGGTTTGTCATCATCTATGACGTGATCTGCTATGCAACCTTTAATGAGAAAATTATATTGTTTCTTAGGTGTATGAGATCGCTTTGGATATCTCTGGAGTGGTTGAGGTTCTTCTGGTATAATCGAATTTTCTGTTCTACTAAGTTATCAGTATTGATTTGTATCTTTGAAATTTCTTCCAGTTCTACCATGCTCCCACTAATTTCTTTTTTAAGAAATTTCTTCTCCAAAAAAGTAGCATACCGAGAAACAATTATCATTTTTTTTATCGATGTGGTAGAATTGATATCCATGGGAATTCCTTAGATATCCTACAAATTTACACAATACTGAGCGTGCCTCTAACTTTTTAGAATCTTGCTTTTTACATAAGCATGACATCCCCAAATCTTAATATAATTAAGATATCGTTTTATCCCATACCATATCTCATATGGATGTTTAGGCACTGCTTTAGTTGGAACCATATTCAGTAAGTGTGTTGTTGTTTCCAACGCATACCCCCAGAATGAAAAAGGTAACTCGGTGTTACTCATCATGGAACGTACCATATATAATAAGGTACGATTCCTCCTTTCTGATATGTCGTTAAGCTATGGTGTAAAGGATGGAGTTAGCTGAGAGAAAATTTTATTCTCTTTTAAAAACCCTAAGAATTCTGAGCTCAAATATTCGCCTCCTCGATCCGATCGAAGAATTTTAACTTTCTTGTTCGTTTGGTTCTCTACTTTATTTTTATACTCGATATATTTCTCAAATACTTCAGACTTGTGTTTCATCAAAAACACATGTCCAAATCTTAAAAAATCATCAGTAAAAGTAATAAAGTAGGAGTAGCCACCTCTGGCCATTGTAGACATAGGACCACATACATCACTATGTATCAGTCGTAAGAGTTCTGAAACTCTTGCTCCAGTTCCCGTAAATGGAGTTATTGTCATTTTGCCTTTAAGACAAGACTTGCATGTATCATATGATTCAAAGTCATATGGATCTAAATATCGATGCTTATGTAGCTCGCCAAGTCTTTCTTTATTAATGTGACCAAGTCTACAATGCCATAAGAAATTATCATTCATAACGGATTGTTTTCTTTTATTAGTGTGATGAGTATTCAGAATTGTGTTTTGATTAAGAATATAGATACCATTCCACAATGTTCCATAAGAAATCAACTTTTGATTAAATATGATATTCATAATATTATTCTCTAACTTGAATATATATCTATATTTATCTAATAAACATATGGATATTATATTAAACATCATAGTTGGTACAAAATAGCAGCTATTCAAAATCAACATATTTCCATTTGGTAAAGCTAGATGAAAATCCCCTATTGCAAGTGCTGCAACTATTACACCATTACTAACTTGTAGGGTCATCTCTCCAGCTCTAAGTTTTCTATAATTTCTTAGCCCCTGTAACAAATTACAGATGTGAGATCCTGACCCGGTATCTAATAACCAAGATGTGGGATTTACAGAAAAATAATTCTGAGTAACAAACACACCTGAAGATGAAGCAATAACTTGCTTCTTCTGGATGAGTGAGGCCAAGAATTCTGGGCAGTTCCTTTTCAAGTGTCCTGACTTGTGACAATGAAAGCATTCTGCAGTTATCATTTTATCCTTTCCTTTGTCCTTCTTGACAGCATTCTTAACACCTTTCTTTGGTTTAGTAGTTTTCTTCATTTCCTTTTTCTTGACAACCAGTTTGCTAGAAGTGGAAGAAGATTGCCCTATAACCAAGGCTGGTGTTTGTCCCTTTTTCATAGAACTTTTCTCCTATCTTAACAAATTAAGTAGGCAAGGAAGAGTGGGCTATAAATCCATCATCAAGAACTATGATATAAATCGGGAGTAGGTTGGAGTCAAGGATTGCATAATGATATATGTATATCTATCTACATCTAGGTATGTGTTCAAAAGTCTAAGCTCATTGACATAGACGATCATTTTGAGGACGTGATCCCTAACTGAATATCCCACAGTCATTTTTGTCTGGAACAAATTCCTAGACGCTGCATACTTCATTTGTTACAGTTTCTCACCATACAGTTCTTCTGTATTACGAAATATAAATCTGACATCCATATTCTCATGTTATCTCTGATGGACAAAATCCATAGAGGTAATTATGAGGCATTGAGCAACTAAACAATCTCTATTCTACCTTATGCAGATTTCATTGTCAGCTACAATGGGTTTTGGGCCTAGAACGGGTTCCGACGTTGTGAGGACATATGCTACTTTGTCATAAGTTAGGTGAATTTTAACACTCCTCAACCAGTCTTTGTAATTAGGTCCGGTTAACTTGTTCTGTTCTAATATGAATTTTAAGCCAGACATAATGGCCTGAAAGAAAGAGAAAAAATATTTTAGTAGATGTTCTATGTACAAAATAGATTTGGTTCATTTTTATCTAATTTATGCCTCCCCACTATTTTTCGAGTCCCACAAAACCTTATAAGAGGTGATCGGAAAACAACCCCTTGTTTTCAAGTGGGATCAAGATCCAATTATCATTGAATGTATCAACCTTAACGAAAACCAACAAATTAATACACTCAATAATTGGTAGACAACTTTTGTCTTTTACACTCTTGTAATTCTTGATATTATTTTACCCCTAGTCTTTTATAACCTTGACGATAGCCACAAATCATAAAATGCTAGTCAAGTTTGGACCCATCATTTCTTGATTGTCTTAAATTTAACTTATGCAAACTCTTTACGAAAACCAACAAAGTCGTATAACCAATTTAAGTTATCTTTACATCTTATATACAGATGAAAACTATTTGGCCATAGAATAGTTATGCCTTGATGAAGGCCAACAAACATAATATTTATAAGATAATAGTATTCAACTGAAATGTTGGAGGGCTATGGACTATTTCATAAATCTTTTACCATAATCAAACTTGATATAGTTAAAAGATTTATATATATTTATACTTGTAATAATTAGACTAGCCAGTTAAGCGTAAGATTGGTAGGAGGGTTCCGAGCTATTCACCGGGAATATTCATCGGACTTTAATTAAGTAACCACTGCTCTTTTAAACTATAGCGTAAAATATTAGGAATCACCCCTAATCTCAAGTTGGGCATCACCCCATGAGCTATATCTCATAATCACTTTCCTAGACACTATATAAAAGTTCGTTCTAAATATATCTCTCTTAATTGCTTCAGGGTTATTTAATTTTCACACTAACGTGATGTTAATGTCGATCTCACCACTTTATGGTCAATAAACTCTTATTGTTATATCTCACAGAGTTTTAAAAATAGTTTTTATAATAAAAACCATTCTCTAGTGAGATAGAGATATAATCTTTACAGAATATAGCATCCAATTGTATTGACATCTACAATTGGGACACAACCAACATATCAACATATGTAAAAGCAATATGGAATGTTAGGGATAACTAAAGTAATAAAATGCAACTACATTAATTACATTTTGGCAAGCAATTTGTAACTCTTTGTAGTGGTAGCTCCCTTACAAATCCTGTATTATTACAATCACATATACATACGACGTGAAAGACCCATATATTATAGAAAAACCATCTCGTAGGATGGGTAATAATATTACATTGAATGTAAAATAAAAGCTATAAATAAAAAAACTTAACTAAACAACCATAACCCCCACACCCTAACAAAGGCATATACATGTAAGCGTAGCCCACTATCGATGAGCAAGGGCCTAAACCCGTAGGCGTATCCCATACTTGGGGAGGGAAGAGGTCGTAAATTATGATTAAATTTCTAGCTTTATTACATCAATATAAAAAATGCAAGAGAATTGTTGTCCACTACCATCCATAAACAAAATATCCACGCAAGATGATAAAACATATAACTTAATCAACATTAAGAAATATGCATATATTTAGTTTAGCAACAAATTAAAAAACTAGATAACATAAAGATTATCCTAACTCAAATAGGACTATCATGCTTCTAACATATAACTACACTAGTTGTAATCAAGTGTTTTGCAATTTATACATTTGTTTTTACTCCAAAAAACTTATGAACCAAAGATCACATTTTTGAATCAACAACTTGTATAACTAATTACAAAACAACTTGAATTAATTAGATAGTTTCATTAAAGCATCTTTTAATTAAACTAGTAAATAGAAGCAAGTATTAAGTCCTCTATGAGTTAGATATGCATGTAAAGATTCAATTAGATGGAACCACGGCTCTGATACCATGTTGGAAATTCGTGCTAACTACATGCAAAATATGTAGGGGAATACTATATGTATAAGAATACTAAGCATGTAGAAAGCATGAAAGACACACCAGGACCATCCTAATTAAATCTAACATGATCTCTATAATAAAGAATGCATCCAAAAGTTTTGAAATTATACTTTTGAAGTGTGATACGATGGTAGATCGAACAACCCCTACCTTGTTCTCCTTGTTGTAGTAAACCTCCTCATAGCAGATCTCCAAAGCTTCAAGAGAACAAAAATTGGAGGCATCTTGAGACACAAGGCAAGATATTCACCATCGGGTTCTCGAATCCTACTACTTCCTCTCACTCAAGATTGCTAGAGATTTGTAAGAGGTAGAGCTCTCTTACACGCTTTTAAAAAAATCTATTTTTCATTAATTCTATATGAAGAGAGAGTTCATATTTATAGAGAGAGATTTCTCATGACATCAATGATAATGATTAAACTTATGAGTCATGCAATGACTCATCTCATGAGTCATGCAAGTCATGAAAAATCAAAACCATGCACTTAAAACTATGTTCCCAAAGCATACCACTTAATGACTTATCACATGACTCATTAATCATGGTATAATGAAATATGTATTTCATAAATAAAAATATCACATCATTATTACTAATATGGTATTTCATAAGTAAGGTATTTGATGTTTTTTAATCTTTAAGTAATAAGCCATCATATGACCATAAAATCAACTAGTTGACCAAAAGTCAACCAGTTGACTAAAAGTTAACTTTGTGGACAAAATACTGGAATTCATTTCTTAAGCACATAGCATTCTGATTTAACCGATTTATATATAATCGTTTATGTGTATCCGGTGAAAATCATATATGTGAATTAATCATTTGTATTTACTCTATAATTGGTATTTCATAGGATTCAAGTACGCGCTTGGTGTGACTCTAGGGCTCAACTTAAAACTCGACAGGGGATCATATCCACAAGTATAATAGAGTTGCTAGCTACGCATGAAGAATCCCATCTTTTGACATCAACCCTCTATACTGAGAGAGACGTATCCCATCTTAGCATCTCAATATCTACTTATGTCTCGAGATGCACCCAACAAGAACCGTTATGCACAACTCAATAAGAATTGTGGGTAGGTAAAAGTCTAAGTACAACTATATTAACATATAAGATATTGCACCATGCCTCAAGTCAAGAGACTACTTTATACTATTTCACTTGAGAACTTCTATTTGACAGTTAAGTATATTACCAATAAGATGTTCTCGGTGAGTCGTTCAATTAACTCATTCACTAATGAGTCACATGTATATTGTATCTTGATGTCTCAGCATCAATGATCTAAGAGATGAATCATCATCCTTGTAAAGGACAAATAGAGTATACACTAGTCTTTACCAAAGTGATGATGTCCTATCTTAACACTTCATCGGCTAGGAACATTTTATAATATATGTTAGCGATTAAGCAGATCTTTTTTCATTACGATCACTATCGAAATTCTGATAGTCTAGTATCATTGTAAGGACTTTATCTGTATTTAAAAAATACCAAATAAATACTAATTAAAATAGTATACTATCATTTTGAACAAGGATATTATATTCATATAGGTCCTACTATAATATATAATTGTTGCTTGTAGGGCACCTATATCTAACATTACGGTCATTGGACTTGTAGTGGCCTCTTCCCATGAGCCCCTCTACCGGCTATTCCTTGGTGAACCGTCAACTCTATTAGCTCACGTATGCTAATGTCGACAGGGTTTCCCATTGGGGTTTTGTCAATTGGTGCCCCTCAGTCTTCTTCATCTCCTACTAACCCAGCTTCTACTAAATATTCCTTGAGTTTGGTTGTTCAACTCTTGGATTCTTTCTTAGAAGCTTCTTTCTACTTTCGAATGATCCATCACATTCTGGTATTTTTTTCACTTGGAAATCTAGATGAGGAATGTTCACTGTGCTTTACTACTTAAAATCCTAGCATCATGTAGCAGTTAGAAACCTTAAAAGATAAAATGAAAGTGGCACAAGTAGCCCTAACGGCAAAGTGATATAATGCACGAGCTCCATCAACAAAACTTCCTGAGCATGATAGCCCCCATGCTTTGATTATCAGCATGGACTTGATTATACCCAAATTGTAAGTGTGAATTGATAAGGAAAATAAGGCTCAATGTAGCACTTAGTCTCATTCAACCGAGCAACTAGATGGTCTGGTCTGATATTGACCAGCTAATTAAAGCAACCACGGGATGAACAAGTGAATCCCTCATTACTGGAGCTATCCACAAACTCATCACTAGGCTTGGTGTCACCGATCTCAAGAAAATAGCATAGAGGTAGTAATGCTTCTTATTATGCACAATCTGGTGAATCCTCACAACATACCGGATAGTCCATTTTGAGAATTTGCACCACTAAAGCAATGAGATCCTTTCCTCATGAGGAGTAGCAGCTAACATGAGCGAGGGGTAGTAAAGTATATACCACTCCATCAGATAGTTATATAGAAGCTCCACTCTAGGGTTCGGGACTTTCTCTCATAGAAATCCCTCCTCTCGATTCAAATATTCAATGGCCAAATCTCATAGCCCATGGTGAATGCAGCTGACACTACCTGAAAGAAAACATTGGTTGTACCTATGAGCAAGCTAAGGTTGTAGGATAGAGCAATCTGATCGAGATGCAATCCTTTGGCCGAGTGGGTATGACGCATCATTTTCGCCAGATCAATAGAAATCCGCAAACAAAGCCAGAGCAGAAATGAGTTCTTTCAATTGATGGTGGAAAATCTCAAACGTATCCCCTACATGAAACCCACACTCATCTGAACCAGCAGCATAATCAACAAGATCGTGGTTAAAGATCATGGCTTCTACTTCATGGCCGATAGCCACAAGGATTGGTTCAACATTTCCTTTTTTCCTTACATTCCTAAAAAGATATTCAGCCCAAGGCACGTGGGCAACATGGAGGCTGTGTGCAACATTCACAACTGTCTACTAACAAATGAAGAAGTGGCAAACCAGGTCTCGGAACACTTCACCAACATAGGCAAAGTGGCCCATGGTCCTTAACTCCACATTTATGGGGAAAACTCTTTGTATAGTTGTTCTCTCATTGGCAACCAAGACACCTCAAATATCTCATGCAAAGCTATGCCAATTTCCAGCGTTAGAGTGAAAAATGTATTATTGTTAACATCATATAGCTCTAGAATGCTATATAAGGCGCACAAATTTTAGCACCATACTTGGAAGGTTATATAGCAGAGGAGAGTTACAAGTCTAATAATCTCTCCCCAAAAGTATCGAGAGCAAAGTCAATCAAACATTCCTATTACTTCATATCAGTTGACCTAATCCAGCCAACAAAACAGACATCCTCACACCGGATACTGCCTGTTAGTTTGGGCAACTAATTGCTAAATACATTTGGAACAATAGCAAACTCATTGTGGGGAGCATCCTCTTTAACAGAACCAGAGTGAAGGCTGACAATGTTAAGTCCGAAGAAGCCCTCTTTATAAAATCCACCCTCATATTTCAAGCCACCTGCCACACACTCTCTTAACAAGTGGGAACTGCATCAAATGACGGACAATAGACTCTGTAGGTACATGAAAGACACTTGTCATTCTATCTCCCACAAATAAAAATGATAATTTCCCTGAATGTAATAACAACACTCCTTTTCTTGATTGAAAATGGGGTTGACGTCACCCAAAGAAATTGGAGTTTTGTCATTTGGTCAGTCTTCATGATGGAACTCAGCATCTATGATGAGTTCCCTCAAAACATTAGCATGAGCAAGTTGGATCGTATTGATCCTCTCTAGGCTGTTATTCTTAAAAATAGAGGAATATTCCCATTGAAGACATGCATCATTACGGTATCATTAGCCTCTTTGTGCCAAAGTGATTACAACTGCTAATATGTTGTAGGCATATAAAACTGCTTATAGGTCCCTTAGCACAGCTCGGCACAAACCGATGAACCAACGAGGCGACGAGATCGACGAATCGCACGCAAGCAACGGAATACATCTGTTCGCATTTGGAATCAAGCCAAGTGTTAAAGAGTCAACGAGTGATCCAACCAAGGACAAACTCGGACGAATCACGATCGAATCAAGATCAGTTTCGGACTCGAACTCAGAAGCGGATTTACTGCCTAATCAGGATCCAGATTTACTGCCAAATCAGGAATCGGATTTACTGCCTAATCAGGATCCAGATTTACTGCCAAATCAGGAATCAGATTTACTGCCTAATCAGGATCCAGATTTACTGCCAAATCAGGAATCAGATTTACTGCCTAATCAGGATCCAGATTTACTGCCAAATCAGGAATCAGATTTACTGCCAAATCGGGAATCGGACTTACTGCCAAATTAAGTCTGGATAAATCAATCACAGAACCGAATCATGGATAGAACCAAAGGCGAAAAACGGCAAACCCACACACCCAGAGGTGGCCGACAGTTGTCATTTCGCGGCCACCCAGAGGTGGCCGACAGTTGTCATTTCGCGGGCACAGTAAAGGGAGCCTATAAATAGGCCCCCTTGGTTCATTTGTTCAAGGGTTGGAAATTTTGGAGAGGCGAAGCCCTGCTGGATTGGAGACTCGGAACTTAAAAAAGATTGAAACTTTGGGACTTCGGGGACTCACTCCTTCAGATCTGGTGCTCGGCGATCATCAACGTCAAATAAGGCAGGTGTTCGAGAGGATCGGATCTCAGATCTACGTTGCTACACTCCGGATCTAAGCTTGGTCTTAGATCCCGAGACTTGGACGATTGTTTCCTTAGTGAAACAATCCTCCCCGGCTATTATTTCCTTGGTGAAATAATACCCGTTGTACTGCGTAGATCCGACCGGATCTAGATCGCGCGGTGGTCCACGGCAAACAACCCCGGCGCAGGCAAAGAACCCACAAAAGCGAGCGACCGCAAAACAGGAGCCGTGATTCGTTCGACAAACAAGGAAACAAAGTTGTAATTTTCATTTCTTTTCAATTTGATTTAGTTGTAACCGGATCTTATAAAAAGACCGGATCTTTTGTAACTCAAAAAGTTGTAACTCAAGATGACAATGGAATCAATAACAAAGAAACCTACGAATTTTCCAGCGAACAATGGTGCTCGGCGATCATCAACGTCAAATAAGGCAGGTGTTCGAGAGGATCAGATCTCAGATCTACGCAGGCATACTCCGGATCTAAGCTTGGTCTTAGATCCCGAGATTTGGACGATTGTTTCCTTGGTGAAACAATCCTCCCCGGCTATTATTTCCTTGGTGAAATAATACCCGTCGTACTGCGTAGATCCGACCGGATCTAGATCTCGCGGTGGTCCACGGCAAACAACCCCGGCGCAGGCAAAGAACCCACAAAGCGAGCGACCGCAAAACAGGAGCTCGTGATTCGTTCGACAAACAAGGAAACAAAGTTGTAATTTTCATTTCTTTTCAATTTGATTTTCGTTGTAACCGGATCTTATAAAAAGACCGGATCTTTTGTAACTCAAAAAGTTGTAACTCAAGATGACAATGGAATCAATAACAAAGAAACCTACGATTTTNTTGAGTGATCTGATTCTCTAACATTTTATTATGGGTGGCTAAAGAGTCAACCTTAGAAGTTAGGTTCTTGATGGCATCGCTCATGATTCTATTCTGATTTCTAAATTCTTCATTCTGTTTATTCTGGGATGACACAAAATTCTCCATCAAGCTCTCTAAGTTAGACTTTTGGGGATTGGGGTAAGGGAGTCTCGGGGCCTGAAAACCTTGAGGTCGAAAATTTGAGTGAGGAATCGGGTTCAGGGGTGGATTTTTATAGGATAAATTAGGATGATTTCTCCACCCCGGGTTGTATGTATTAGAAAAAGGGTCCCCTTTCTGATTAAAATTATTCATATAATTAACATGTTCAGATAATGGTGCATCAGGGGAAGGGGAGTTTCCAATCTGACATTCCACGGTAGAATGTCCAATGATACCACATATTTCACAGTTAGTAGAGTTAGATGCTACTGAATTCATGCTCATTGTTTTCAGCGAAAGTTGACTCCATTGTCGATTCCATTAAAACTTTGATGTGTTTACAAAGAATTACAATGAAAATAAAAGAAAATACAACTCTCGAGAAAATAACACAGAAATTGTTTATCAACTCCTGCTTTGTGGGACTTTGCCTGTGCCGGGAGTACTTTGGCTCGTTGACCACCGATTCACAGATCGTGAAGGTGTTTGGGGATCTTTCCTTCGTTTATCGAAGTAAAGATTTGAAAGCGAATATCTTATCGATGTAAGATGTTCGCTCTTCCAAAGATCAAGTCTGAGCTTAGATCTCTAGGAATCACCAAATGATGCTTGTCAAAGGGTGAAAATTCTCTCTCTTCCTCAAAATCAACAAAAGCTCTAGTCTCTTCTGCTCCAAAATGCCCTCCCTCCTTTATTTCGTGTATAGGGAGGTATTTATAGGGATAGGAATGCACCACAGTTGAAACGGGGGCAAAATAACCGACTTGATGTTTTCTCTTTGGCCGCTGCAATCTATACTGCCGCGGCTATTGGCGCGGCAGTGTAAGCTGCCGCGGCCAAAGAGGCAGTTACCAGCACGTTCCATCGTGCCTAAAACCGTTCTCCCACGACCTTTAACCACCTTTTTCGTGGTTTAACTGCTTGTCCACGTCAGCACACGTTCTATTTCTGATATGTCACCACGTGGGCCTCAAAACTCATCGTATAACTACCTTGTAACCGCCACAGCACTCCTCTATAATAGCCGCTGTTCGCGTGGAAAACTGTTGCTTTCTTCATTAATGAGATAATTGTCATCTTGAGTTACAACTTTTTGAGTTACAAAAGATCCGGTCTTTTATAGATCCGGTTACAACTAAATCAAAGAAAATAAAGAAAAAATTACAACTCTCCTCTGTGAACAAATCACGAGCTCCTGTTTTGCGGTCGCTCGCTTTGGTGGGTTCTTTGCCTGCGCCGGGGTTAATCCGTGGACCACCGCGCGATCTGGATCCGGTCGGATCTACACGATTATGCGAGTATTATTCCACGAAGGGAATAATAGCCGGGAGGGATTAGTCCACCAAGGGAATAATCGCTCGGATCTCGAGATCTAAGACCAAGCTTAGATCTGGAGTGTGACCTCGTGTAGATCTCAGATCTGTTCTTTCTTCCTCTCGAAATCCTGCCTTTTCTGACGTGGATGCTCGCCGAGGATCAGATCCGAATGTGCAAGTCTTCAAGTCTTCAAAGCTCCGAGTTCACTCTTCAATCCGGCAGAGTTTCGGCTCTTGAAAGTTCGACCTCTGAAAATGAACATCTCTAGGCCTATTTATAGGCTCTCAGGACAGTGCCCGCAAAAAGAGAAATGTCGGCCACCGTCGGCCACTGGGCCACCCCTATTTGGCAGTAAATCCGCTTTTGAGTTCGAGTCCGAAACTGATCTTGATTCGATCGTGATTCGTCCGAGTCTGTTCTCGGTTGGATGACTCGTTGATTCCTTAATTCGTTAGCTTGATTTTGCACGCGGGTGGATTCATTCCGTTGTTCGCGTGCGATTGGTCGATCTCGTCGCCTCGTTGGTTCGTCGGTTTGTGCCGAGCTGAGCTAAGGGACCTATAAGCAATTTTATATGCCTACATGAGGGAAACTAACTATTTGTATTAGGAGATTGTTAAAGTTACGAGTTAATTGTTAAGGTTACGAGTTAATTGTTAAGGTTACGGGTCAATTGTTAAGGTTATGGATCCCTTCTCTCTCTCTCTCTATCATGATGTTACTGTGATGATGTTGAAATGATTAAAGGGGATTGTTATTTTATTATTTTTGTTTTTTATTATTTTCGTTGTTGATGAGGAAACTAATTGTTTTTGTTTGTATTGGGAGATTGTTAAGGTTACGGGTTTAATTGTTAAGGTTACGGGTTGATTGTTAAGGTTATGGGTTTAATTGTTAAGGTTACGGGTTTAATTGTTAAGGTTATGGATTTGTTGTTAAGGTTACGGGTCGATTGTTAAGGTTACGGTTCGGTTGTTAAGGTTACGGGTCGGTTGTTAAGGTTATGAGTTTAATTGCTAAGATTACAAGTTTAATTGTTAAGGTTACGAGTTTAATTGTTAAAGTTACGGGTTTGTTGTTAAGGTTACGGATCGATTGTTAAGCTTACGGGTTGGTTGTAAAGGTTACACGTTGGGATATATGTGTATATATATTTTGAGTGGAATGAATACTTTGGGTCACTTGACCTAGTGGTAAAGTTTGGGAGTTTGGACAAGAGGTTAGGGATTCAAACCCCTACAGCCACAAAATTTTTAGAATATTCATTGTTAAGGATAATGGTTGATTGTGAAGGTTACGGGTTTGTTGTTAAGGTTACGGGTTTGTTGTTAAGGATATACGTTGGTTGTGAATGTTACGCTTTGGTTGTGAAGTTAACATACACAACAAACCCGTAACATTAACAACAAACCGGTAACCTTAACAACAAACCCGTAACCTTCACAACCAACCCGTTACGGGTTTTTAGAATATTCGTTATTAAGGATACGAGTTGCTTATTAAGGATACGAGCTGCTTGTTAAGGTTACGGGTTTGTTGTTAAGGTTACGAGTTTGTTATTAATGTTACGGGTTTGTTGTGCAGGTTAACTTCACAACCAAAGCGTAATATTCACAACCAACGCATATCCTTAACAACAAACCCGTAACCTTAACAACAAACCCGTAACATTAACAATTAAACCCGTAGCCTTAACAATTAAACCCGTAACCTTAACAATTGAACCCGTAACCTTAACAATTAAATCCGTAACCTTTACAACCAACCCGTAACCTTAACAACCGACCCGTAACCTTAACAACAAATTCGTAACCTTAACAATTAAACCCGTAACATTAACAATTAAACCCGTAACATTAAAAACCAACCCATAACCTTAACAATTAAATCCGTAACCTTAACAATCTCCCAATACAAACAAAAACAATTAGTTTCCTCATCAACAACGAAAATAATAAAAAAAAACAAAAATAATAAAATAACAATCCCCTTCAATCATTTCAACATCATCACAGTAACATCATGATAAAGAGAGAGAGAGAGAGAGAGAGAGAGAGAGAGAGAGAGAGAGAGAGAGAAAGAGCGAAGGGATCCATAACCTTAACAATTGACCCGTAACCTTAACAATTAACTCATAACCTTAACAATTAACCCGTAACTTTAACAATCTTCCAATACAAACAGTTAGTTCCCCTCTCAATAACGAAAATAATAAAAAACAAAAATAATAAAATAATCCTCATCAATCATTTTAACTATCATCTTAGTACATCATGATAAAAAAAAGAGAGAGAGAAGAGTATTATGGTCTTCACATAATCTCTTGGGTTTTATGTTTTAGGAGCTCAGAGAACAAAATCTTTATTTTTGGGGGCAAAACACCAGTTGACAAAGTCTTGGGGGGGGGGGGACATCATGATAAAAAAAAGAGAGAGAGAAGAGTATTATGGTCTTCACATAATCTCTTGGGTTTTATGTTTTAGGAGCTCAGAGAACAAAATCTTTATTTTTGGGGGCAAAACACCCGTTGACAAAGTCTTGGGGGTGGGGACGGGGAAGCATGTTTTCTTGGGTTTTGGGGGCTGGAAGCATTTTTCCCTTATTTTTTTAACTAGTTGGGGTACTAGATAGGATGTTTCATTTTAACTGAAATGAGCTTTTTCCTAAAAAGATAATCTGGTCAATTCACCTTTTGAAGTAACTACATCAAAGGGGTTCTCTAAGAAAAGTGTAGAGACCACAAGGAGTTCTGTGAGACACTCCATAATTGTGATGGTTTTGTGAGACACTTCAAAATTGTGGAAGGTTTTATGAGACACTCCATAATTGTGTAGGGTTGTCTAACATTTTCGGAGGTAACTAGATGCTAATTTAATAGACTGGTATTAAAAATGAGACCTAACTGTCGACTTAGTATTTTTTTAACTCCGAAGATAATAAAAAACTTGCACGATTGGACAAAGAGACTCAAAAACTCATCAGTAGCCATTTTTCTCTGGCACTCACTAATGTGACCAAACACGTACATCTAATGTGGCTCATTTATGACGACACTGTCGTAGTCGGGCTCATTCATGCCATTAGAAGGGTGTTTTTTAATTAGAGAAAAAAGTTTTTTTTTAAAGTTGGTTATCTTCTTATTATTCTTTCTAGGAAAAATTTCGGGCACGAATATAGTTTAGAGTAGTTATATACCCCTTTATCTTAGCCACGTCAGCATTAAGACAATACAATTGACTTTTAAGGTAGCCACGTCAGATTCGCGTATTTGATCACATGAGCAGGTGTGGGAGAAAAATGGTAAGCAATGAGTTTTTAAGTCTATTTGTCCAATCATATAAGTTTTAATATTTTGTAAGTCATGTTATTTGTCGGAGTTCCAAAAAAAACGTCTTATATTTAGGGTTTGTTTGTTTGCCTAAAAAAAGTGGGAAATCAAAGAAATGAAAAACTATTTCTAAGAAGAATTGTTTTGGGAGTGTTTGGTTTGCTAAAAAAAGAAGGAAATCAAAGAAATGGAGATGAGATGAGATGTGTTGTCACCTTATTATAGGATGATGTGAGTGTTTTTTTAAGAAAACTTGTTTTGATGTTATTTGGTTGGCGAAAAAAATAAGGAAATGAATTATAAGAAACCTATTTCTTGTAATAAGTTGTTTTCTTTTGTTTGGTTCATTCTTAAAAATAAGAAAATATATAGATGAGATGAGATGAGTTATCATTATATTATTGGATGATGTGACCCACACTTAAGGAAATTGTTTTCCTAGTTTTTTGGGAGGAAATAGGGGCCTGTTTGGTTATTTCCTAAAAAACCAAGAAATAGAAATGAAAACAAAGAAAACTCAAAAAGTACAATTTCATCCATTTCCATCCATAAAACTCACCCACAACATCTAATAAAATATTATTTTTATCAAACAACTCATCCACCACATCTAATAAAATATTATTTTTATCCAACAACTCATCCACCACATCCACCATATCTAATAAATACTATTTTCATCTAACAACTCATCCACCACATCTAATAAAATATTATTTTCATCCACAACATCACTCAACTGATCTCATGTTATCATTTCAAATCACTCACATCATCCAATAAGATGGTGACAACTCATCTCATCTCATTAACATTTTATTTCCACCCATTTCCTCCCAAAAAGCTAGGAAAATAATTTCCTTAAGTGTAGGTCACACCATCCAATAATATAATGACAACTCATCTCATCTATTTTCTTATTTTTAAGTATGAACCAAACAAAAGAAAACAACCTATTACAAGAAATAAGTTTCTTATAATTCATTTCCTTATTTTTTTTCGCCAACCAAACAACATCAAAATAAGTTTTCTTAAAAAATCACTCACATCATCCTATAATAAGGTGACAACTCATCTCATCTCATCTCCATTTCTTTGATTTCCTTCTTTTTTTAGCAAACCAAACACTCCCAAAACAATTCTTCTTAGAAATACTTTTCTATTTCTTTGATTTCCCACTTTTTCTAGACAAACAAACAGACCCTAGTTGGAAACGAAATGTTAATGAGATGAGATGAGTTGTCACAATCTTATTGGATGATGTGAGTGATTTGAAATAATGAGATGAGATGAGTTGAGTGATATCGTGGATGAAAATAATATTTTATTAGATGTGGTGGATGAGTTGTTAGATAAAAATAATATTTTATTAGATGTGATGAATGAGTTGTTGGATAAAAATAATATTTTATTAGATGTTGTGGGTTGGTTTTAGGGATGAAAATAGATAAAATTGTACTTTTTGAGTTTTCTTGGTTTTTATTTCTATTTCTTAGTTTTTTAGAAAATAACCAAACAGGTCCTTAATACCAAATTGAAACGGTGATGTACAACACTCCAGAGTTGAAAGGGATTTACGAGGTCTAAAGCTGAAAGTACTTTCTTGAAATTTAAACGCAATTAAAACAGTCAGATTAAACACTTGGTAGTTCATCAAGTGAGTCAGCCTCAATCTGTCAAGGACAAATTTTCAAAACCGACCCTTTTGGGTTTTTAATTGCAAAAAACGACCGGTTTTGAAAATATTTATAAAAAACGACCTGCTTAGCTGAAAACAGGTCGGTTTTTTTAAATTTTTTTGGGAAACTTCACGGGAGTTGAACTCCCGTGAAGTTTTTCTCATAACAAAACTTCACGGGAGTTGAACTCCCGTGAAGTTTGGAAAAAAAAATTTCAAAAACCGACCCAGTTTCAACTAACTGGGTCGGTTTTTATAAATAAAACTGAAATAGGTCGTTTTTTGCAATTAAAAATCCAAAGGGGTCGGTTTTGAAAATTTGTCCGTAATGGTTACATGTCTCATCCTTCCTCCCACGCGATCCCGATCCCCGGCAGCGCTCGAGGAGGGCTTTGGCCTTTCGTAGGCCCGATCTCAGCAAGCGCAGTGAGAGAGAGAGAGAGAGAGAGAGAGAGAGAGAGAGAGAGAGATCTCAAGAAGCCGGCGATCTTGACCTCGGGAAAGCTTCACTATGTGCCGTTGGTGGGGACTGAGTGAAGGTTAGGTGACGAAAGATCAAGAAGCCCTCTTTAAACGGTTCCTTTTTCTTTATTTTCTGTTTTTGGTGCTTTGATAGGTGAAATTGGTGGTTTGATTTTGTAGGCCACGAAGAGGAACCGTTTGGTGATGTTGCTGTGATCTGAAGTGGAGATGAACACTGTCGGCTTTGATTCTCGCCTATAGTAAGAAAATTTTCCTTATTTTTTTAATTATCTTCAGCTTTTTTCTTTTTTGATTTCCATTAAAATCATCGGACAAGTTGATATGGAGATTGCATGGTTATGGTTTATATGGAGATTTGAATCTGACCGCATTTTTTGTTTATAGAGTATTTAACTTGTGAAATTTTAAAGTTTTAATTACTGTAGAATTCACTATTAACAATGATCGAGAATGCAGAACTGTTGAAGCTGACCTATGCAAAAACATATTGGTACTGATAAGAGTCATCGGTTCTGTTAATGTACAGAAATTAGTATGAGGTATAGGGACTATTTAGGGGGCTCTTAATCTCTGATCACTGATTATCTTAAAGGGTGTATCGTGCAATGAGAATCGCGCTATGAGGATCTACACAAAATAACAAGGGTTAGAGGCCCTGGAGGTAGTTTCCTCCGGTGACCCCCTGGATGCTCAAGTCAGTGACTAGTCTGATAATCTGAAGAGAACAGCAGAATATAATCTTTTGGGGTTTTTTGCTGCATACCTCTGAATAGCGAAAACCATGCTATTTATAGGAGGTTACTGAGGGCATTTGGGTAATTTATTCAATTGGTTGATCTGACACTGTATCATCGTTTTACACATGTCCAAAGTGGATTGGTTGTAGATAGATAACTGTAGTCATAGTATTAATATGACAATGACACAATGGCGGGATTGTGGGTGCCGCTGCTGGAGGGCCATCATGATACTTAACCATGCATTAACTGCGACAGTGACTAGGTGGTAGAATATGGGCGCTGCATTATTCATCACTAAATGTGAACACTGTTTGACGAGACTGCTAGACATTCCGTGTTCCCAACTTGAGGACACCTTTCGACCCGACTCGGATTTCGCTATGAAGACCGACTCGATGACGCCTCTTGTCTCAGGGGGGGTGCGGACTTGTTGGTCCAACTTGCAACCTAAGCTTGTGTGGACCGTCTGCTTAATCCCACTACTTACACCATGTGTCTGTTTTAAGGATATGATGATTTTCAAGTTATAACACTGGCCCCATTTCGCTTAGGCTCGAATTAGCCGAGTGCAAGGGAAATAAAACCACTTTAGCCTTTGCGGGAATCTCGAATTGTGATGCCTCTGGGTTCACACAAGGCTGCAGTCCAAGGTGAATCTAAGAATGTTAAACCTTACCCGTCATGCACCAATACCGTGTAACAACACGTTTCACTATCACAGTTACTATCTCTCTAGTGGAAACAAACAACAGGTGTAGGTACAGAACAAGCAAAAGAATAATAAAGCAATACAATGAGCAAGATAAGTACAGAAGAAATGTACAAATAAACGTCATCAGGGCCCAACTGAATTAGAATAAAATATCTCTGAAATTGGAATAAATGTAATATGTCTTAATACAAAGAGTCAAGTGAAAACCTACTAAGGCACTCAGCATTTACAAAATAAAAATACAAACTCTAATGTTTGAAGATAAACATCTACTGTAGAGCTTTGAAAAAATAACTAAAAATATAATATAATAGATGGAAGCTATTATGCATCTCCATTAACCTGCGACTCTTCGTGGGCCTGACTCGCTGCTTGAAAAGAGGGGAAACAACGAGCGTCAATACGTTAGCGAGATCATCTCCATCGCCCCCAGGGGAAGGGGTAGGAGTGTATAAGAAAATACAAGTTAGTATATATAGATATAAAATCATCTATACTATACTAAGTGGAAATTGGTATTTAAAACCCCATAACACGAGAATTAGTACATCGAGCGAAATAATCTAAACAAGGAAACCCTCATGTATGTACAATATCTCAAATTGTGAATCGCTAAATATCAATTCCAATCATATGCATGTAAAACAATACAGAAGAAATGTTACAACTCCAAACCTCAACCATGGTAAGCCATGAAAAATCTCAAACTACCCTTGGGTAGTTGGCGCAGTCATAAGAAATATCGTCCAACACAATCATCTTCATAGAACATGTCATATATGCCAAATGTCCAAGTCATACCTTACTCTCGGGTAATCTAGTATGGGAGCAATAATGCAAACTGTATATATACCTCTTCATGAAATAACGATGCTATTGTAAGACCATCACAATATCCTGTGTCTACCACATTACTCAATCGTTTTGCGGAGATAGGTAAATCACCGTCTATCGTATGATGCATAATAGATGATCGCCAAGCGGAGTATAGACATATCAGTCCAATTTGAAAATACCACGATCATCCTAGAGTGTGGTCCATCCACGATCTCATTTACGGTAAACTAACCAACTCTTAGTGTAGTCCATCCGCAGTCTCATTGCGGTATACCGACTAACCCACTAAGCATCCACAACTAATGTAATATTTTTAATATATGTGTTAACTCTAACACCATCCATATTAAACGTGTGTTACACATCTCAACAATTCGTGTAAACTAAAACAAAACATGTATTCAAATGTTTGCGCACATGTCTCGATGTGCAGAACCAAATCTCGTGTTCACAAACACCTCATGTGTCAAATAAACAACAAACAACATATAACAATGTCAGTCAACCGAGAAAATCCTTCGGTCAAACAACTAATTGTGCAAAACATGCACATACACATACAGGCTGGTCGGTCGACCGGCACCTATGCGGCGGTTGACCGA
>NC_033798.1:42135977-42147017 GCF_001876935.1 Asparagus officinalis | reverse complement strand
GCCGAGACGATTTTCCTGCTCCTGCAGGATTTGTTCGGGTGTCGGGTATTTACTTCTATCTCATCTAATTCGATGTAAAGCATATAAACTACGTTATAAAACTTGTTTAGCATTATTGAAGTACATCTAACCACATGAAACAAAAATTATCATATTAGATGTCATTCACAAACCCTAAGCATGTTCAAATACATTAAAACGTCGTGAAAACCGTTAAATCTCAGTTAAAACTCATGTTTAAATACTTTCAGATCTTAATCTACCTCAGAGAATTCGTTTGTAATCTTTTAGAAACGAAAGTTTAGATCTTTATATCAAATACTATAAAAGAACTACTGTTATACACAAAATAGGGTTTTAGGCTCAATAAAACCAAATCAAAACTCATTAAAACCAGTTTAAAAAGGGTGTAGGGTTGGAAGAGATGACATTCGCCTGAAATATCTGCTGAAAAACTCAAGAGTGCAAGCACAAACCAGTTCCTCTTGCCACAAGCCAAAGATCTCGCACTCACGCCAGTAATTTGCTTCACAAAGCTCTCAAAACTTGCAAGAAAATGATCTAGGGTTTTTGAGGGGAGAAAGTGGTTGCTAGGGTTCAGAAAATTGATAGAAAAACTAAATTAGAAAAACATGAGTTTATATAAAGGCAAACCTGAAAAGAAGCAAATCGACCCGAATCTGGATTCCCAGTAAGTCTGGGAATCCCCTGTCGGTCGACCGGTCATGAGGCATCGGTCGACTGGACACCTCTATTCGGTCGACCGACAGCATGTGTGCACTTGACCGGCCAGAGCCAGGTCTTGTTGTGCATGATTTTGTGTTCGTGCATGTTTCTAACTCATTTTCTCACATATACAAACTTGTTTGATCTCAAATCACTTGCTATCATCATACTCATCCATCATTTAATGATATTTATCATAATAAAAATTCACTTATCATAATTAATCACATATTATCTTAATTTTTGCGGGGTTTTACACAAATGCCTTTATTGGATTACAATGGTCTTCTTGACATAAGCGGAGATCGTGGATTAGCGAGGCATTTCAGTTGATGAGATGTTTCATCTTTTCGAAAGATGTAAGTGGCTCCTTGATGATAACCACATTTGCCATTAGGGTCTTGCCACGTGGCAATCGCTTCTGCTTTTATATCCAACCTTTTTGTTATTGAAACCTAGAATTTTTAGTATTGGCAACGATTTTTCATCTTTCTTCTTCGAAAATTTCCTTAGTATTCTCGACTCAGCTTCTTCAATCGTTCTTATGGCATCAGGCAGCCAATCTTGGGTGGTTTGCTATGAGGCCAGGATTCCTTTGCTACGAGAGTTCAGGTCGTCAGTAGAGCAATCGAGTCTTGAGTGGATAGCCAGAGATTTCGACATTCCTGGCGTCTTCATTCCGTCTATTCCACCGAAGGATCGGGCAGTGTATCATCACGGCAACAATTGGGCGCTAGTGTATCTCCACCACTTCAAAGTTGGCCTTCATCTACTGTTGCACCCCTTTCTTCATCGGGTATTTATTAAAATAGGAGTTTCGCTAGCATGACTGAAACCCAATTCCATCACCCTTTTCATTTCCTTCCTCATGATCTATCATATGGTTCACGTGGAACCGACAATGGGGATTTTAGGCCATTTGCTGTGCTTCAAGTCCAGCAAAAAGGAGGATCATTTTTATCTTCAAACCGTAGGCGGTTGTAAACTGATCCATATTCCTAACACGAACAATGGCTAAAGGGATAGATTCATCTTTGCCTTTTGTGCCGACCCGACTATGGCCTGTTCCTTGTGGCTTGAAATAAAGAAAGAGGCTTTGAGGGCGGTACCGTCCTCAAATCTTGAGAGGTTCAGGCTAGAGAAGATTTGGGCATACTCGGACTCTCGTCAGGGAAATAATCTATTTGATAATGTTGTGCTTTGAACTGCCAGTATTGTTTCCCATATCCTGACCACTGAGGTGGATATGACTAGGGCTGCTCTGTTATCTGGAGAACTGGATGTAGCTCCCCAGGTGGGTCTTGCTATCGGACCCAAGAAACATCCTTGACCTGCGCTGGCCAAGGAGGAAGGTGTGGCTTCCATAGAGAAGGCGGCGGAGATTGTTGCCCGACTAAAGGGCCCTGGCTTAGCTGCCGTCGAGGTCAAGAAGGCCGAAAAGATGAAGAGGAAGAAGCTAGCTTCGAAGCGATCTTGTCCTTCTGAAGGTGCCTAAGGGCTACTTGTCTTTGGATGAGGAAGCAGAGGAGGAGTCATCACAAGTTGAAGCAGCTATCAGACAAGCTAGTAGGGCTGTGGCCTTGCAGGGTCTTCCAACTCCTTCGCCCATAATTTTTGAGGTGGGGGATTACCCTCAACCCTTAATGATTGAACAAGGGGTAGCTGATGGAAATGCCATTGTTTCGGAATTAACGGGAATTGAGGCCCTCGATCGGATGTGAGGCTGATACAGGTAGGGCGGTTGAACCATCGGGGAGTCTGGTTTCTTCACAGAGATCTGAAAAGGAGTCGGTGAGGACGAGTTGGCCATCTAAGGGGATCACGCTGCTACCGAGGAGTCATGCTCTCAAGCCGTTACTAGGGAGGGTCGATATCAATGGGCCACTGTTCATCAATTGGACGAGATTTCTCCCTCCACTTGGGAGATGATTGAGAGGATTCTGATGGGATTCATAAGGGATTGCGCTTCTCATGAGGGGAAGGAGCTGTTGGAGGAGCATATCTTCGTTCATCCGAGTCGGATGGACTCCAGGGGTCGGTGTTGGAATTCAGGGCTAAGGTTGCAGATCAATTTCTTTTTCTGGCTGACATGGCCTTTCCGAGAAGCGTACTTGACGCCGCCTTTCACCAAGCCCTCAGAAGCTATCTCATTTGGGGAGCTTTCGTGGAGTTCGAGTCATTCCACCGACTTGAAGATTCCCGGGAGATCTTCCACAAGCTTAGGGATGAGATGGAAGTCTACAAGAAGGCTCGTGAGGCAGCTAAGCTACTAGAGGAGTCTGAGCTTGTTGTGCTCTAGAGGAGTCAAGCAAAATGGAAGTGTGAGCTGCTTGGCCGAGATGATGAGATTAAGGGGCTGATGATAAATGCTTCCATCAGAGGGTGACTTAGCTAGCTGAAGTTCAGGAAAGATCCTCCAAGAGGACTGCTCCCGCCTTTATCATTACTTAGCTCTTGCTGAAGGAAAAGTTAAGTACCTCGAATCGGCGGTTCAAGTCGAGAAGAGGGAGAGGGATGATGCCTTTGAGAGGGCTTAGGTGGCGCGTCTTGATGTTGAAGGGTTGAAGGATAGGCTTAAGGACGAGAAGGCTCAGCGAGAGAAGGCTCATCGGCTTGAAGCGGTGGAGGAGTATCGCAATGGTACTCTGGGCAAGGTGGAAGTCGCCCTTGCTTGCAAGGCAAGCTTCGATTACTTGATGTGGTATCTCCCTTCAGAGCTTCAGACTCCTTCCGACTGTTTCAAGTATCTTTCTCGGGTTGGTGGTAGCCTCGATGCTTTGAAAGACATCGAGATGGTGGGAGGACTTGCTTTATCGGAGGATGAAGATGAAGATAAAGATGAATCGGTGCCTTAGTTTTACTCTGAGAAGATCCTAAGGTCTTTGGTGCCTTAGATGAATCGGTGAATACCGAGTTGCAAGGGCTTCCTTTGTGCCTTGGTTTTATTCTAAAAAGATACCAATGTCTTTGGTGTCCTGGATGAGTCAGAGAAAACTGAGTTGCAAGAGTTTCTTTCGTGCATTGGCTTTACTCCGAAAAGATACTAAGGTCTTTGTTGTATTGGATGAGTTGGTGAAGACTGAGTCGTAAGAGTTTCCTTTGTGTCTTGGTTTTACTCTGAAAAGATATCCCAAGGTCTTTGGTTGAGCCGCACACAAATTCAACAAAAGGTGAAATGCTTTTCATTGATAAGGAGTCTTACAATTACGTCTACTGGAAGTAAATTTTTAGGTGTTCTACGTTCCAGGGATGCTTCAAGACTTCCTTATTTTGATTCTGCAACCAATAAGTCCTTGGGTGGACTTCCCTCATGACTTTTTCGGGCCCTTTTTGTGGCGAGCTTTCCGTGTTTGACTTCTTTGTTAAAAGCTGCTTTTCGATTGGCCGGATCTCCTTGCTTAAATCTTTTGGTTTGGACCTGGCTGATGTAGTGCTAGGTGATGCGTTGCAGGTTGATGACTAAGGATCGGAATGCTTGCTCACTCACTTTGTGTGCAAGATCGAGTCTGCTTCTGGGTCTAATCTGGTTAGCTTCTTTGTCAAAGTGTTGCAGGCGCATATTCGTCATACGAACTTCGACTTGGATGACTGCTTCTACTCCATATGCTAGTTGGAATGGTGTCTCACATGTGGGTTGTCCTATATGATCACAAGATGCCTGGAAGCTGTCTACCTATGCTCCTTTCGCTTCACCACTCGCTTCTTCAATGCTTGTAGTATGCACTTGTTTGCAACTTCTGTCAAGTCGTTGCACTTGGGATGGGCTATTGATGCGAACTTGAGGAAGATTTTCCACTTGTTGCAAAAGTCGCAGAATCCTTTTCAATCAAACTAGGTGTCATTGTCGGTGATGATGACAATTGGTAATGTCGAATCGACTAATGGCCGACTTCCATACAAAAGTTTAGATGTCATTTTCGTTGATTCTCACCAAGGGTTCCACTTCTATCTATTTGGTGAAGTAGTCGATGGCTACTATGAGGAATCCTCGCTGCCCGAATGTTATCGGGAAAGGCCCCAGCAAGTCCAGTCCCTATTGGGCGAATGAGATTAGGTTGATCAGAGATGTGAGTTCGGTTGCTGGTGGTCTCAGAATGTTTGAGAACAGCGGGCATGCTTTGCACCGAGTACTGAGCTTCTTTGAGTCGGCCAATATGGTCAGCCAATAATATCCTTGCTTAATGACCTTCTGGGCCAGGGTTTTTGCACCAATGTGGTTTCTGGATATGCCCTCGTGGATCTCTTTGAGGACATAGTCCAACTCCTCAGGTCGGAGGCACCGAAGGTAGGGTCCTATGTTGCTACTTGTGTAGGAGAGCCGATAGAGTTGGTCGCTTATGATGACATATTTCAAGGTGCTTCTTTGTAGGCTTTTGGCTTTTGTTCGATTTTTGGCAAGGTCCCCTTTGCTAAGTATTAGATGATTGGATCCATCCAACATGTCTCTGCCTAATGGTCCATTTGCATGACTGAATTCGGTCTCTTTGGCAATGTTGGGCTGCTTAAGGGTGTCTGTATATATTGGTCCCCCTCGTGGCCCCAAGCTCGAGGAGGCCAGCTTGGAAAGAGCGTCCGCTCGAACGTTGTAGGCTCTCGGGATTTGCTCAAAACTTCTGTAGTAGCACTTTGACTTTCTCCAAGTACCTTGCCATTCTCTTTGGCTTCATAATCTCCTCGCACTTGGTAGACAACAAGTTGCGAGTCTGCGACAATGAAGATGGAGCTAGCTTTGGTCGCTAAGGCCACTCGGAGTCTAGCTAGAAGGGCCTCGTATTCAGCTTCATTGTTTGACTCTGGGAAGTGGAATGCGATGATGTATTCGAAGTTCTGCTTTTCTGGGTTGCGCAACATGACTCCCGCTTCGCTGCCATTTTCTCTCGACGCCCATCCACTTTTACCACCCACCAGTTAGAAAACTCTGGTTGGTCATAACTGGGGGTTCGGTTCTTCTTAGATTTTGTCTTTCTGTTGGGCTTTGCAGTCGGGGTTGTTGTTGGGATAGGAGGAAGCGCCAGTGAGTTATCCTCCAGGCAGACGAGTCAATTAAGAAGTCAGTGAGGACTTGGCCTTTAGTGGTCGTCCTAGGTTTGAACTGGATTTCGTATTCGCTGAGCTTGACGACCCAGCTTGTCATTCTCCCAGACATAGTTGGAGTTTGAGTGCTTTCTTCAGGGGTAGGTTAGTCCATACCAACACAGTGTGTGCTTGAAAGTAAGGTTGGAGTCTCCTGATCGTGGTGACTAGAGCGAATGCAGCTCTCTCGATGAGAAGGTAGTGAAGTTCGGCCGCCTTGAGGATGCGGTTGACATGATCGACTTCACGTTCTCTTCTTCTCGGACTAGGCCTGAGAGCTAACTGCTTTCGCTGGAACGATAAGGTAGAGATACATTTGTTCCCCTTCTATGGGGCTGCTTGGCAAGGATTGGATGCTGAGATATCCCTTTAGGTCGGAAAGCATTGCTGCACTCCTCCTTCTATTGGATGTCGTCTCTAGGCCCTTTGTCTCCCCTCAAGACTTTGAAGAAGGGTAGACTTCTTTCAGCCGACTTGGAGAGGAACTGGCTCAAAGTAGCTATCCTCTCGTTGAGCTTCTAGATGTCCCTTACCGTGTGAGGTTCGGCCATCCCTTCGATTGCTGCTATCTTTTTTATGTTGATCTCGACCCTCGTTGAGTGATCATGAATCCGAGGAATTTGCCGGAGCGGACTTCGAAGGCGCATTTCACCAGATTGAGCTTCATTTTGTACTGTTAGATCACCAAAAAAGCTTCTTCCAGATCTGCAATGTGAGAGTTAATATGTTTAGATTTTACCAGAATATCATCTACATAAGCCTTCATGTGAGAGTTAACATGGATGAGGAGATGGATACACTTGTTTTTAGAGGGACTTGGGATCTTGTTCCTTTTCCTACAGGCGCTATTGTCGTTGGTTGTCGGTGAGTATATACCTTAAAGTATCGCACAGATGGTTCCGTTGATCGCTATAAAGCTCGTCTTGTTGCTAAGGGTTATACTCAAATTTATGGGGTTGACTATCTTGAGACGTTCTCCCCTGTTGCCCATCTCAATTCTATTCGACTCTTTTTCGCTGTGGCTGTTAATCTAGACTGGACCATGTTTCAGCTGGATGTTAAGAATGCTTTTCTGTATGATGATTTACAAGAGGAGGTCTATATGGAGCAACCTCTGGGATATGTTGCTCAGGGGGAGAATACTGTCTGTAGGCTTAAAACGACGATTTATGATCTCAAACAAAGTCCAAGGGCATGGTTTGAGAAATTCAGTACTGCTATAACTGGTGTTAGTTTTAAACGGTGTCATTCATATCACTCAGTCTTTATTCGACGTACTATATCTGGTTTGGTGATTCTGATCGTATATGTTGATGACATCCTGCTAAAACTCGGAGTGACCTTATTGCCTTAGCAAAAACTAAGGAGTATCTTTCAAGTTACTTTGTAACCAAAGATGTGGGAAAACCAAAATACTTTCTTGGGTTGAGATTGTGTATCAAAAGCACGGTTTGCTTCTATCTCAAAGGAAATATATATTGGATATGTTAGAAAAAATGGGTCTTTTGGGGTGTAGGCCAGCAAGCACTTCAATGGAGGTGAATGTGGATTTGTGGCGTGATAATAGTCTTCTCCTAGATGTTGTAGGTCGATATAGGAGATTGATTGGCAAGTTGATTTACCTTACTGTGGCCATGCTTGATATTATTTTTGCAGTGGGAGTACTGAGCTGGTTTATGTATAAACATAAAGAGGTTCATTGGACAGCTGCTCTGAGGATTTTAGCTTATGTTAAAAGCTGCCCTGAAAAAGGATTACTGTATAAGAAACATGGACATTTAAACATCTCTTCTTTTTCTGATGTTGGGTATGCGGGAGATATAGGAGATAAAAAATCTACTTCTGGATTTTGCACTTTTATTGGAGGAAATCAGGTAACTTGGAGGAGCAAGAAATAAGATGTGGTATCTCGATCTAGTGCAGATACAAAATACAGAGCTATGGCTCACGCTGTCTGTGAGATGATGTGATTGCAGAAATTGTTGACAGAGCTTGGTTTTACTCAGCCTGGATCTATGCCTATGTATTGTGATAATCAATCAGCTATATATATTGCAAAAAATCCAGTGTTTTATGAGAGAACTAAACACATTGAGGTTGATTGTAATTTTGTTAGAGATGCTTGGGAAAAGAAAGTGATCTCTCTCCAGTTCACTCCGTCTTCAAAACAGTTAGCTGACATCACTGTTTTAAAAAACCTCTGCCTAGTCCGCTTAGGCGTACGCCTAGGCCTAAACAGTACCTAGGCCGTCTAACTAGCACCTAGCGTCTAGGCGGTATTTAGGCTGCATACATAGATTTTACGAGCGTTTAGAAGAGCATTATCTGCTTACGTAGATTGCACTCTGTAGGTCTTGATTGTGATTTTATGTGTCGTAGCCTACACGTCTTCCAAACTCCATTAACCTTCAAATATGAACATCTCCTCTGACCTTCAGCAAAACCTCATCGACCACCACTTAAATGAAGAAAAAAAACGTCCAGAAACCGCTTAGGCGTCAGCCTAGGCGACTAAGCGCCGAGCGTTAAGTCCGATGCCTAGAAGCGCCCAGCGTTTAATGTAACATTGGCTGACATTCTCACTAAAGCTACCTCACCTAAGGTGTTTTCCATTATATGTAACAAGCTAGGCATGATTGATATATATGCTCCAGCTTGAGGGGGAGTGTTGGTATTAGCACACTAGTATTAGTACTGGGTTATCGGGTTTAGGCTCATTAACCTATTACCCATATGTGTTATGTACTCTTATATATAGACCCATGTAGATGAATAGTAATAAGTAATTCTGATTTATCATCTTCAACATGCCACATAATAGTAATGAGCTTAGTAGAATATAATTTAACATATTATATGTTTTAACTCAAACAGGACCCTCTATTTGCATATTTCCCAACATTTAATATCAAGGAGGTTTCTCGAGTAATTTACTACTTTGTACTGCTGGAGAGAGATACGCGAAGCCTAATGGCTATCTCGAAAATTTCACGTGGGCTGTCTATGTTCGACATAGACTAGCAATCATATCTCCTATAGGGGTTTTTGTCTTTAGACCCAAAGTTTTACCCTGATTTATGTTTAAACTCAATTACTTTTCTTCGCATCTTTGGACCCAATCAACATTATATTTGTCTTTAAACCAAATAGTATAATTCATAGTTAAAATATATTATATTTGTACTTTTACGATGTAAAATCCCCCACATCGCCTCAAAACTCTCTCTAGCATATGAAGTTAAAATCAAAATTATGAAATTAAAATAAACAATCATGAGGAATTATGAATGATCATGTGAAAAATTGTGATGAAGAAAATGACAAATTAATTCTATAATTGTCTCAAATGTTTATGCAAATTTATGTTGCAAGTTAGGAGTAGAGGATTTGGGAGAATTTATAACTTAAAATACCAAAAAAATTGATAAATCATTACCAAAATTTAGTATTTGAACCTTATGAATTACGGGAGCAAAGAAGGCGAGAGAGAATTAAATGAGAGAAATAGAGGGGTAAAATTGAAATTTTTTAAAAAAGTTTTAGCTGGGGCCATATAAGTATGAAGTATATTTGAGAATTTGTGTTTAAAGATAAATACAGAAAGTTGATTGGGTCTAAAGATACAAAGAAAAGTAATTGAGTTTAAACATAAATCATGATAAACCTTTGGGCCCAGAGATAAAAACTCCTTTCTTTCATGGTCACTAGTACTTGAATATTGGGATCACCCTGCATCAGTTATGGGCCACTGGCCCTTACCATCTTTTGTCTCTCTTTTTTGTTCATCTTCGGTGCATTCCTGTAAACGCTTTCGATTATTTTCCCTGAAGTAGACTTCATCATGCTAATGTTTTTCCCTTGGTTTGACTTATGGCCATCTTTACTCTTTTTGGTTTGTTTTGTTTAAATATATGAGGTTATTCTTCTTATAATAGAAGCTGCTGATCTCAGTAAGTTACAATAAAGTTCCAAGTAAACGTTTTTAGAGATGTCAACCATGCAATCATTTTGGGGGTATATGTTCTAACTTTTCATGTGGTAACTTTCTATTGTATTAGGCAGCATGTCAACCATTTGGTTATGCATAGTTGAAAAAAATTTGATTTCTTATACAATTTTAAGAAAAGTCATATGATGTAACAGTTGTATTTCGTGAGCTTCTATTAAACTAGAATTCAGTAATAAAACATGTGAATTCCAGTTCCACAGTTTTCCTATATTATGTTGCATTCATTAAAATTAAATAACCTAAAGAATAAGGTAGGAACCATATTCATGGATTTAAACCGTAACCATAAAAATAAATCTCTAATATAGCAAAAATGGCAAATTTTGGATTCACAAGTCCATGGTTCTCAATTTAATGAATTTGAAGAACACAAGGATCTCAACTATAAGAAAAACATGATAATTGGTAGCCATTCATCATTTTGTTAAGTGAGACAGCCATTAATCATGTATTATTAACAACAAAATCGTTGACTTTGAGTAATAATTAATCATGAATTTCTGTTGTGCAGTGAGTAATTAAATCATCATTTGGTTTACAATATTAGTTTTCTGAAATTTCACAAGGTTGAAACACAATAACGTCTATGCCAAGGAATCTTTCTAGAAGACTGTCACGCTATATGCCAAACTGTGCAAGTATGCAAAACAATCTCATATTAATTACTCTCTTTTCAACATGAGAAATTCATTGCAGTCCTTGAAATTGAAAGTCCATTACTGTATTTTGAAAACTTATGACAATTAAACCAGTATAATATGCTCTATAGCAACTAACCTCAGCCCAGAAATGAAATTTCTAAAACTGTTTATAAAAAATGTCCAGCTAGATAGCATAGTATCTCAACTTTAGTAAGTGAAGTACTAAAATTTTGTCTAAATTCATTTAGGTGTTTAATACTTTTCAGTTGTTCAATGAACTGTAATATATGCTGAAGGGAAATTCTTTTTCACATATCTAAGAATTAAAATTAGTGTTCTAACTCAATTCCATCATCAGTTATTTGAGGAAGTAACATTTACTAAGGTAAGACACTATACCGACACAAATTTAAACTTCACATGCAAATCTCGTGAGATGAGATGCTATTTTTTTCTCTCTTTTTTTGAGAAAATCTCCGTCAATATGGTAACTAATTTATCACACTTAATTAATTAGTGGGTTCAATTCACAATAACTCTCAACAATTAATTCTTCTTGTTCTACCTCATTAAAAACCCAGTTGGGCTTCA
>NC_033798.1:42120634-42134929 GCF_001876935.1 Asparagus officinalis | reverse complement strand
TCATAAACCATGGCTGCCTATCCAACTATCGAGACTATCAAGGAGTGCTTGAAAAAGTTCTGCGCAGCTAAGGGACTTGCTCTCCCTCCTCCAGTGTCGCCTGAGATTGCTAACAAGACCATAAACCTGAACTGCAACTTTCCCGTTTGCCCAGGCTGGGAGCAGTTTTTGGATATCAAGGTAATAGGTTTCTTAACTTTCTCATAAGTTGCGGAAGCTCTTTTAACATGCAAGATGTTTTATAGTTAAATTCTTAGAATTGCTAATGTCTTTAGTAAGTTTAGATCTTACCTTTTTCGAGTTCTTATCTCCTAGTATGGAAAGCATAAGACTAGATGGTGTGATTAGCTTTTTAATCTATTTTCATCTCTAACGTATTATTCTTGTTACATATTTTTTCTTATGGGTTAATTGCTGGTGGACCCTTGTAGTATCGCTGTAACTTACTACCCCTCTAGTTTTATTTTTGTAGATAGACCCCCTGAGTAAAAAATTTTTTTGACTCATTTACCCTCAGGGTGTCCATTTGTCAAAAAAAAAAAACAATTTTCTTTCTGTAAGGGTAAAAGATTAAAAAAATTTCACTTGGGGGTCTATCTTCAAAAATATAAAACTTTAGGGGTATTAAGTTCAAAACAATGATACTACAGGGAGTCTATTCGTAATTAACCCTATTCTTATTTATGGTAAGCTGATTAATTCAATGCTTAATTTTCTCTTGTGTTGATAAATGAACTGATATGGATCTCTAGGAGCTGAGAACACGAGAAAAACTTTAATTTCAATAAATTTTAGATGGGTTTATACATTATACCCATCAAAAGGCAAATTTAGTGAAGAGAAATTTTTATCTTCTTAATTATGATAGAACTATTTGAAACGGATATCTTTCCCCCCAAATCTTGATTAGAAATAAGATGAAAGGTGAAATAAATCACTGCAAACTTGTGAGAGGAAGAGAAGATTATTTTTCCCTTCCTTTTCGCATTAGTTTTGAGAGGGTGAGCCTTGGCGCAACGGTAAGGTTGTTGCTTGTGACCTGGAGGTCATGGGTTTAAATCCTGGAAACAGTCTCTTCTTCGCATGCGGGGGTAAGGTTGCGTACATTTGGCCCTCCCCAGAGCCCACAATGGTGGGAGCCTCGTGCACTGGGCTACCCTTTTTTGTCCTCAACAAACACTAAATTATGCAGCGAAAATGGATTCAGATTGGGCGTGCATGTGGCTTTATTTCTGAGTATTTGTCTTTGTTTTTTTTTTCTTCGATATATCCTCTCGTCTTATTTGATATTGCAGACTGGAGAAGTGTACTTCATTAACAAAAAGAGTGGGGTAAGGATCAACAACAAGCCTCATAATGCACAAGGGCATAGTTATGGTAATACAAAAATCAACAGGGTCAATGGAAAGTCTGTTGCCTTTGTTGCCCCAGCTCCCATTCCAACGGTGTTGGTTGTTTGTAACAAGTGTACCAAGTGCATGATGGTTGCCAAGGACACCAAGGCTTGCCCTAGATGCGGCCAAATTTTGATCCATTTCATCGATGAAAGGTGCTTCTGAACGAAATGAATGAAAATCCGTGGACCTCAGTTATATGGTGTGTAAATGTAAAGTTTTGTAGTGAGACTATTATGTGCTCTTTCGCTTTGTTTTTTATTGCAATCAGTATCCTATCTAGGGTTATGTTTTGTGTCGAGTCTCTAGAGAGTGTTGTTTTGTGTTGTGTACTTTTCAATTTCAATTGATATTTCTATAATAGCATTTGGGATTTCATGTTCGGAAATTTTACTTAAATAGAATTTTACTGCAAGTAGTTTGTACATCACTGTGGTTGTGAAGTACTATTCGTCAATAGAGAAATATGTACACTTCTATTGGCTTTATCAAATACAGGAGAATACAATGTTCTAATTAATGAGTGGAGGTCAAGCATTGAACCAATGAAGCAAATGGCAATACACCAGGATGTATGGGTCTTTTTAGGTGCACGAGAAAGTCTGTCTAGTTCTGTCAATATGGAAATAAATTTCTGCAAATGGACAAATGTTAGTTTAATGAGTCCTAGTTTCTTTTTTTAAAGCTTATCTTGAGATTGACCAAATGTCATCTGTTAGCTTGTGTTATGCTTTCATCTCCCTGGATGTAGAGCAGCTATATTGTGTTTTGACTTTGAAATTGAGAATTTTTATGGCTAAATTTCACAAAATCTCCAAGAACTTTGGTTGCCTTGTAAAAAACCTTTCTAAACATTATAAACCTCTTGAATTTGTCTTGACTATCATCACAGATGATAGTTTAAGTTCTTTGGTGCTCAGCAAACTACATGTTTTCAACAAGTGTGGCCTTATATATCTTTAATTTTACATTAAACAGTTTTTCATGGTAGGATAGGTATAAAATAACAGGGGTAACATAGACCTCCTTACCTTTTCATGGTAATGTTGTTTATGAAAATTTCTAATAAGCTTAAATGGCAGAAACAATATATTTTTTTCAAGAATTTTTTCATTTCAGATTTTTTTCCCGTCTTTTTTTAGATTCCATTTTCTTATATTTTGGCTTCTTCTGTCTCTTAATTTTAAGTAGTGTTATTAATGTTTCTCTTGGTTTACTAGAGATTACTTCTTGTTTTTTATTAACTGTAGATTTTTTAAAGATCTATTTTGTTTTTTTATAAACAGCAGATGGCTATTGTTTTACTAAACGTTACTTGATTTTTTTAAATTTTATTTTTTAGGTTTACAAGAGATTCCAATTTCTAATTTTGATTAACCTTAGCTTTTAGTTTTTCATAATTAATTGATGTGCTCGTAGTTAATTGATGAACTGTACTTTTGGTATAGCTAGAGTTCCTAGCATGCTAGTTTGCTATCGTGAATTGTTTATCTAGAGTTGCTAATTATAGTGGTGATGTAGCTTTAGTAAAAATGTGAAACTGTGAAGTATGTGAATATGTGACGTTTGACTTGTGAAATATGATTTAATATTCTACAAATATATGTTTATTGTTATTTGTTTTGGGTTGATTGTTGATATTGATTATTAGTCTTCATTTGACTTTTGATTAGAAAATTATGAACTTTACTATGTTGGGTGTGTTAACATCTTTTTTACATGAAATTCACAAGCAAATTCCTTTGTGCTTGTTAATCTTGAAAAATTATGTGTTGTGTGCACCTTGCATGGGCGCGTGCATTGCATTGTGCTTTTGTGCATGTGACCACGAAGGGACTTTGCGTCCCGGAGTACACAGGTAACTTCTATGCTTCACATCCACTTATAAGTTATTGGGTTGGGAATGAGTTCATTTCAGTCCATACATAGTTCAGAATTATGATCTTAGAAAGTTGTTTAGACATTTAGTTCAAAAATGAGGGTTTCCCCAATTTATAATGTACAATTATACACAATAAAAATAAACACAAAACTGTTATAAGTATATTTAATTCTCCCAACGTGTAAAAAACAGTATTCATTACATACAAGTTCAATCATAGGAGGGAAAAAATTCCCTTCAACGGGTTGGTACTTTGTGAGAAATGCACCAAAGTACATGATGGTTATGAAGCCCGCACAGGCTTTGCCTCGGCTGCAGCAAAAACCTCAGTTCCGCGCACCAACAAAGCACCTTCAAAATGAAAGGAACAACTCTCTGTTACGTATCTGTGTAAAGAATATGTTGAGACTATATTTTTGTGTCGATGCTATGTCTTCTAGAGGAATTATGTTATGCAATGTTATCTTTGCTTCTCTATTTCAATCTACATTGCCACTCAGCATTTACAGTTTCACGTTTTGAACATTTTAGCAGAATCTAAGCATTCAACCATAATTGCAAGAAATAGACTGATCATTACAATGGCTCTGAAAGTTCTCTCGACAACAGAAAAATGTACATTTCTATCGGCTTTATCCCATATAGAGGAACACCAACTTTGATGGAAAATAATGGACCTATACAATTGTGGGCCACTCCAATGTTCCCGAATATCACAAACCCAAAGAATTACATGCTTTGCTTAATGTTTAGACAAGTATCATATTATATTATATACAGAGTAATGATGGAGAAATTGGAGGAAGCGGTCACCCGAGTAACTCCACCAAGATGCCCTTGCATCAGGTTTTGGTTACTGCAGTCTTGCAAATAGGACAAGAATTCTTCTGAAGCAGCCACTGCTTAATGCAGTACACGTGATATCTATGGCCGCACTCCAGCTTCCCCATTTCATCATTGTCTTCATATTCTTCCTGTAAAATAGTCATAAATATAAAATTCAAGCTCTTACACTGGTGATGCATACAAAGCTGCAATGTCGAAATGTTTATTATAAGCTTTAGAAGATGTTAAACAAGCTTAGGGTGTATTCTGCATTTGGCGTGTGTAATGCTTTCACCAATTTAAAGCATACTAGAACACAAGCGTGTGCAAATGTACATAACATTAAAAAAAATTACATGAAATTTCTAACTTCTGATTAGGATGTACTGGATACAATGATGGGATCGAAATTGGAATCATTTCATGATTTCATATTTTATTAAACCGGCACAATAGTTTTTTAGCATAAAAACAATATTTATCATAATAAAATATTCTTTATGAAAGTAATTTGACATTTGAAAGAAATCTGATTAAAAACTTTTTCCTAAGTAAATTAATTTTTCATGGAGTTCATAGGAAAATATACAAAGAAACAAAGTCAAAGTGATATAATCAACGTCCAGAAAGTGAAACTGTGGTTTCATTAAAAAGAAAGAAAATAATTTTAATTTATTTGAGGGCCTGAATTCAAGTATCAAATATCAAATTCAAAGGTTTTAACGTTTAAATGGTTTTGGTACAATTTTAAGTATCTAAAATTTAAAAGTCTAGTAAAAAACTTGAAATCCCATAGGGCCAATCTATAGGATCTCCATTTATATAAAAAACCTTCAGAGAAAATTACTCCTTTGCCCTTAAGATGATAATTGAGTGGAGGACATTTCCTCGATCCCCTCAAAATTTTCTCTGCCCTGAGTCTGTGGTTTATATATTAGTATGAATAAACATATTTCTTTCTGCAATAGCTAATGTTGATAGTCAAAGACTTTTAAGAAAAGCACAAGTCAAAAAGCCTACAGTTAGAAAAGCCGTATTTTCTAGTTCCTCGCAAATGCACAAACAAAATCCAATATTATGTCTTCTCCCTTTTTTTTCCTCTTACCTGATCTAAGAGGATACAATTAACTAAATTTCTTAACTCTATTCCTTTAATTTTTTAGATAAATTTAGTTAATAGACTTCCTCAGTGGATCCACTTCTATCCAAATTGATCCGAAAATATAAGAGTTGAGCTAGACTACTATTAGCAGTATCAAACATGTGAATCTATCCATCGAAATTTTAAATTCTAATTTCTACTTTACAAAAATTCTAATATGGGTTAAATATGTTGAAATCCATTGAAATTTAATTTCTAAACAGTTGATGTGTAGTGAATTTTGCGGTATGTAAGTGTAAATAAATATGTTGGGATGTCAAAGGTAAAAGTACATAACCTGTGGGGTATGTAAGTGAAAATAACCCTATCTAGAAGGTATTCTTTTTCCATTTTTTTAGAAAGTCTAAAAAGTATTCTGTTATGCAAGTTAAAGGTAAAAATAGGTAACCTGTGGGGTATATTAATGCAAACAACCTTATCGAGAAGGTATTCTTTTTTTATTTTTTGAGAAAGTCTAAAAGATATTCTGTTGTGCAAGTTACGAACACTAGGGGCAAGGGCATAAAATTACCCGTATTCAATTTGATAGAAAAATTCGAGATACGTGGCATATTGAGTAATGTAATGGGTATCTAGTGCAAATTAAGGTTGGGGTGCAACAATTAAATTTTGCTTTTTTCTGGACAAATAAAAACATTGGGTATCAAAGATAAGAATGAGGTGAATTTTGGGGCACTTAAGGGCAAATAATGCTATAAATTAACCGTACCTAGTTTGGGAGAAAATCTCGGAATACATGGCGTTTTATTGGGGTGAGTGCGTGTGGATAGTCAATTCACGCGACTGTGTCTACTGTCTAGCATTCCACTCGAATATAATATATACACTCAATTTCAGAGAAGACAGATTCCACATTTGAATCTAAGAATCCATTATTCTTCTTCATATTTAGGTTTAAGAATAATCATACAAATAATTCTCATTATGCAGTTCAAAACCCTTAAACTTATAGATTTCTATCAAAAAAGATATCTTACCTAAATACAGTTCTAGAAACTAAAAGGTAGATTCTCTGACTACAGTTTTCCTGATAAAAGGTCGTAGCCTGTTTCTAAGACCTCCACCCCCTCCCTGCCATATTTCTAGCAAGCCATGCCTCATGAGGGCAATTAGCCTTTCTTCTCATTGGCTACAAATACGCTAAGATCATCTAGGCAAAAATTAAAGGTGAAGTGTCCATCAGGATAAAATCATAAATGGGGTGATCAGCAAAAGGTTGAGAGTTCAGATACCTACTTGGCAAATGCTGCATTTCTTTTCCATTTCACTAGAAAAGTATAGCGGTGAAGCATCGAGAATTGAGTGTTTCATTTTCCTTAGACTACGTGAGATTTCTTCTTCTCTCAAGCCAGTATTGACGTAACCTATTCGGTCGCCAAGCTCCAGCAATTCCTGCCAAAATAAGAAATATGAACCTCTGTTGTCACAAGGAGATGCAAGCAATAAATAAGCATAATGATCAAGAGCTAGATCTTGAGAACAAACCGAGCACCTCATAAGACATCCTATCAACATCGAGTCGCCAATCTCTGTATCGGTCATATACATTCATTCTTCCTGACACCATTCTAGTTTGGAATACCATGACCTGCAAATAGTCAAATTTGGAATGTGAAACATTAACATGCTCGTAGATAAACAATCTTTGTAGGTACAATAGACAATAGCAACTGTACCTTCGATTACCATATCAAAAGATGGATGTCAATACATGAAGTCATGAACAATCTTCATAGCTTCAATATACAACAACCAGAGACTAGTATCTTTTACAATAACAAAAGCGAATTGATGAACAATTTCCATAGCTATACTCACTAATTAGCTTGCAGAATACCTCGAACCATGCGAGTAGCAGAAATGACGGACATAAATATTTTTAACCAAGTAAAACTCACTGCATAACTTGGCATCTACCCTTGCCATTAGTAAGTACTAACAATAGCAATGTAATACAGTAGAACCAAGCGGTGAAGGTACTTAAGCTGCATAAATATGCTAAACCAAGTCAAACTCACTTAATACCTCGGGTCCTACCACTTGCTGTTAATAAGTGCTAACAATAGCAATGTATACAGTAGGACCAAATGGTGAAGGAATTTAAGCTGCATAAATGCTAAACCAAGTCAAACTCACTGAATAACTCGGCTTCTACCACTTGCTATTAATAAGTGCTAACAGTAGCGATGTACACAGTAGAACCAAGTGGCAAAGGTATTTATGCTTGATAACTGAAGATGGAGATTAAGGAGAGTTTTTGTGACTTGGTTTAATTGGAATGGGCACAATCTATGATACTCCTATCATGAAACCCTACCGAATCCAACACCTACCAGGTAATGACACTCCATGAACATATGCATACATTTACGGAAACATGTATTCAATTATATATAATACATATCTTAATTTAAAAAGGTCTTCATGCATCAGTGTGATCAAGGCACAAAGTCTCAAAAGCACACCATTCGCAAGGCAAGGCACAGTCCCAAACAAACATAATGCAAGGTGCTAGGTGATGCGCGCATCTCGGTAAAGCAAGGCACGTCCCACAAACAAAATCTTTTTGATACACGTGTGAAATTAAACCAACATGTTTATGAATTTTGATATTTAAAAAGATATTATAAATAATTTCACTTATCAAATCACGAAATAATGTCTTAATTCATAATCTTAACACTAGCCAAATGAGAGCTATTGTCAATTTAACTCTACCCTTATTTCAGTAATCAATCACAATGAAAAAAAGAACTTTGCTATGAAATCAGACGTGCAAAATTACAACATTCTAAGCAGCAGGACATCTAGCATATTCCATCCAGGCCTTGATTGACCAATGTTTCAACCAAAAAAGACATGCAATCAAATTCTATGCTATTAATAATCATTGACGTCGCAATAACTCGAATAATAGTTTATAATTTTACAACTAATGTTTTAATATAGTAATAACAACAATAGGAAAAAATTTAAAAAGGACGAAAAATATGAGGGAGTTGATCAGAATTTGGAAAAAAATGACAGAAAATGATGAAAGAAAGACAAAGACCAGGCGAAAGAGAAGGAATAAGAGGATGCAGCAACAACATGAGGGGAGCAGTGCGGTGCATTAATGCTAATGAAGGCACATCAAGGGGAAAGGACGAGGAGCACCAAAGCAGAATGAGGCATTAAAAGTGCACTCAGGCACAAAGCTATACGGCATGATGCAGGGCACTCAGCGACAGCGAGGTAGGCGCCCGGGCACGCCATTGTGTACACTTCGCAAAGGTGCATGGCGATCATAAGGGGGGCCTTAATTTCAACTTTGAATTGTGTGGGCAGTTTTAAGTAGTAGGTGTCAACCCGATAAGCCAGTAGTAGAATAGAAGTGGGTTATCGGTGTGAATGATCCCCCGCTCAAATACCCCTCTCCACAAGCGAGCCCTAGTTAGAGACTCCTTCCTTCCCTCCCTCTCGATCAAACTTCACCAACATTCGACGACAAACAAAGACCTCCTATGAGCGAAGATCCCAAGCACACATCAGCAACCAGCAATCGGCAACAAGAAGCAATCTTTTAAGAATCTTTTCATTTCAAAAAATTTTAATCTTTTTTAGGTTTTGTTCTCTTATATTTTGGCCTCTTTTGTCTCCTAATTTTACGTGTTGTTATCAGTGTTTGTGTTGGGTTACTTGATTTTTTTTTGTTTTCTATTAACTGTAGATTTTCATTGTTTTAGTTCTATGTTGTTTTTGAGTAGCAGCACATAGCTATTGTTTATTGACTATAGCTCGAGTTATTTATTAATTTGTATTTTTCAGGTTTATTGAAGATTCCAATTCCTGATTTTATTTAAGCTGATTTTATTTAAGTGTAGCTTTTAGTTTATCATAATTAATTGATGTGCTTGTAATTAATTGATTAACTGCAGTTTTGGTGTAGCTAGAGTTCCTTGCATACTAGCTTGCTCTTGTGAAATGTTTAACTAGAGTTAGTAACTGGAGTTTTAACAAAGATATAGCTAAAGCGTGAAACTGTGAATATGTGAAGTTCGACTTGTGATATATGATTTATTATTCTATAAATATATGTTTATTATTATGTGTTTGGGGTTGATTGTTGATATTGAATATTATATCATATGTTTATTATTCTATAAATATATGTTTATTATTCTATAAATATATGTTTATTATTATGTGTTAGGGTGTAACCTTTTCACTTTAATCATAGAATCGGACATATTTCTTGTTGCTAGAAAAGCTCAATAGTATCTGCAAGACCTAAGGCCATGACAAGTGCCTCAATTTTGCGAAACTCTATTTGGCAAAGGATGAAACTTTTTATTATTACTTTTGGTAACTTTTAATTCAAATTGTAATGAGTAGTAAGTTACATAGTCGCACTTATTTGGGTCACAAATGTATTTTCTTTTATTTTTAGTCAAATTAGGAGTCTTAAGTCTATATAGAGGCAGGTTATTGTTATCTTTTAACAGATTTTAGTTTTAATAAAAATGTTATCTAGTTCTTTTCTTCAAGGTGAATTCATGGTACCTTACAGACTCAAGGCTTTCAACATATCTATCCCATGGTATAGGTCTTAATTCCAATCACTTCCTCATCCTTCTTGTTATGTTAGGAAAAGTGACTTAAACCCATTGTCGGTCAGTCCTCTTTATTAAGTCCTCTTTATTAAGTCCTCTTTATTATATAGATAGATAAATAGTTTAAGATTACAAGTGTTCCCGATGTGGGACTAAAACACTTCACAAATAAATCTACTCTAGTACTCGCCCTCAAGCTAGTACATAGATGTTAATCATGTCTAGCTTGTTACAAAACAATAACTGTGGCAAGACTTTTGAAAGTGTGTCAGCACTTTGATCAGTTGAGCGAACATGTGGAGTCACAATCTTCTTAGACAACACCATATCACGGCTAAAATGACAGTGTACCTCAATATGTCTTGTTCGCTTATGAGACACCGGGTTGCTTACAATGTAAATAGCTGCTTAATTATCACAATGGAAAGTCATGAGCAATACGAAAACAATACTCATCTCCTACAGTAGTGCGCACACCCAAGTCATCTCGCAAGCAGCATGAGCCATAGCTCTATACTCGGCTTCAACACTAGAGAGGACAACAACTGTCTGTTTCTTACTTCAGCAAGTGGCCAAATTTCCTCTAACAAAAGTGCAATAACCACTAATAGAATGTCGATCAAGAGGATCACATGCCCAGTCAGCATCAGATTAACCTACAATATCCAAATTGTTGGAAGTACAATAAAAAGGTCCTTTTCCTAATGCACCTTTCAGGTATCGTAGTAACCGACAAGCTGCAATCCAATGTAGCTGATGTGGACTCCACATATCGACTGAGAACTCTAATAGCATAAGTGATTTTGAGACATGTAACCGTCAAATAGATAAGCTTGCCAATCAATTTCCAGTAACTACTAGGATCAGTGAGAGCTTCCCCAATATCATGATCAAGTCAACTTGAGAGTCCATAAGCATACGAACAGGCTTCAAATTAAGCATATCGGTGTCATCAAAAAGATCGAGAAGATACTTCCTTTAAGATAAAGCTAGTCTGTTAGAAAACAAGCAACCTCTATCCCGATAAAATACCATAAAACCCCTAGACCTTTCATGTGAAAATAAAAACTGAGATGTAGCTTCAAATCTCAAATGTCCTGATGATCATCCCCTAATATAACAATATCATCCACATACAACAAGAACAATAGTACCAATGGTAGAATGTCTAACAAGTAACAAAAATGGAATAATCTAATGCAATAGCTTCAAGCCATAGTTTCTAACCACTATACTAAATTTATCAAACCATGCACGAGGAGATTGCTACAATTTATAAATGGCTTTCTTAAGGCGACAAATTTTAGTAGGCTGCCCTTGAACTTCATATCCTAGTGGCTGAACCATATACACTCCTTGCAAATCACCATGCAAGAAGGCATTTTTTATATCTAGTCACTCATTTAACTCCTCAAATCAACTTCAAAAAGGTAGAAGCATCAACAATCATACAATATCTTTCAAAATTGATGTGATGGCAAATTGAAAGATGCCTTTGTACAGAGAAGCAACAACTACAGGAACATTGTACTAGAGATCACGTAAAAAGTAGGGCTAAAGAAAAAAATCAAAATTTACAAGAGAGTGGATTAGGGATTCAGTAATAGGAAGGTGACATAGACAATGCCACCTTCCTTTTCTATTGAAAAAAAATTATCCATGAAGTTGTACGTAATTTGTGATGGATTGGAGCACTATATGATTTTTATGATATTAGGACGCCATGGTAGTTTTATATAGATGCACAATTACGAATTGAGATGATTTTTATGGATACACAATGATGGGAAGTGCATCTTTCTAGTGCCCACGTCAGGATAGTACCACAAAGATATGTTGAAGGGGGAGGCATTCTTGATAACAGGTGGCAAGAGATTTTCAACAATTACAAAGGAGATAGGTGAGATGATCTATGTTGTAGCCACAAAAGAGGGGAATTCAGAGTTACATCATGTATGAAGAGGAAAACAGACCTTAAAAGAATTCAATGCTCTCATACTCGAGTAGCTACAAGTAGAACTGTCACTTTTGAGAAACACTTAACATTAAACTGATCTAATCTCTTGCTCTAAATTTTGATGAATCTATCTCACAATTGGATGAGACCTACGGAAGTTAACAATCGCAAAGAAGAAGACTGACCTAAAAGGCATTCAATAAGGAGAATATTAAATCCAAGTGAATTATCAACCTTATTGACAACAAAGGATAAGAGCTGACATATATCCTTTGATAATCGGGAAATCAAGAAGATCATTATGAAGTATAGATTTCTGATTCCAAGATTATAGAACGTGATACACAAGTTTGACTCAGCTTTGTCACAAAACTAGATCTATGGAGAGGTCATCATCACGTTTCGATTAGGTTGCAAAATAAGTGAAAAATAACCATTTAAAATCAAAGATGGACTGTATGGGCGGCTAGTTATGCTTTTTGGTACATCCAACACTCTTAAGCGCTTTCATGTGCCTCGTGAATCAGGTACTAAACTCTGGTATTGGGAAGTTTGATAGCATATATTTTGATGAAATCTGATCTATAGTTGGAGATGAAGCATTTGATGTACTTGAATGATGATTACTAGACTAATAATTGGAGATGAATGCCCTTAAAATAAGAACTAATCATGCTACCAAAAAGTGTGGTTATTTGAGTACAACCTTTGTTTTCTAGGCTTCATACGCATTAGTGTGATAAGGAATAATACCAACTATTCAAGTGACTAACAATATTAATTTCTACAGCTAGAAGCTCTCATGGATTACCAACATTCTATAGGCAGTTCATCCAAAAGTTCAGCAGTGATGTGTGTTGGAAAAACATGATATACACTATAGGCAGATATATGTATATCATGGTTTTTAAATTAAATAAAAAAGAAGAATGCCTGAAACGATTTCCTCCGTGAACAATTTTCTAAGATCTTCAGAAGTTAGATTTCTCAAGAGAAACAATCTCCAATAGAATCCAACACTCTTAAACTCTTTCATATGACTCATGAACAAGGTGCTAAACCCTTTCATTGGAAAGTTTGATAGCATATATTTCGATAGAATCTAATCCATAGTTAGGGATGAAGGATTTGAAGTACTTGAAAAAGTTTTATATCATGTAACTGGTTTGGCCCGTTGGATTTTTTCTTGAGAAACTGGCAATGATATTACATGGTGAATTCATGACATTAAAACTCCCAACCAAATCAACGTACCAAGATAGTAATCTCTCGCTTAAACTGAAGCTTAAAATCCAAGTCTATATGCCACCATGCGTCTCCAATTATTCTACATGAACATTGTCAAATTATAGGAAGTGCTTTCTAATGCTCAAATCAATAACACTTGAAAAGGAGTTTACATTCTATGTTTTTTCACTATATTAAACTAAAGTCCTCACTTATTTCCATAGGAAAAAATGCCTTAAATCATAGGATATCAATGACTGAATTCAACCATAACATTTACACGATTAGCAATTACTATGAGTGAAATGGAAATATAGGATGCTAGTCAGCATAATTCCTCCAAGCATACTTAGACTACTTAAACAATGGATGGGTTAAACCATAGAGAAATAGCTACTCTTTCTACTATATTTGTCTTGTAGTTAATGCAAAACTATCAATATATACACTTCAATTTAGTAAATCATCTTACCATGCATTACCCCTAATATTTCCACCAAACTATACAAATTGTTTCTCATAACAGTTACCTGCCAAAATTAATGAACACCCAGTTACAATCTTTATAGTTAAATCAAAGGAATCACCTTAATGCAACTACCAGTAGTCTCCCGAAAAGCTAGCTGTCAAATCTCTTATAAATCCACAATTTGCTCCTCATTAGTCAAACACGGGACTAAATGGACTCTAACATACCAGCATGCACGGGCTTTGGACAAGTCTAGTCCTTAGATGAACGCTGGCATGCCAGTGCCACCAACCACGCTGCTTTCTTGCAACCGGGAAGTAAGGTTGGCTCTAATAGGGAAGTCTATTATGGGTATATAACAGGAGTACAACTAACTTTTGGGGTGAGTCCTCATAGGTGTCTTACACAAAATCACATTAGGAATTAGAAAAGTACTAAAATTGGAAAAATAGAGAAAGTAAACAAACAAAACCCCTAAAATCCTAAAATCTCAAATCAAGAACCAACCTCACGATGAATCCTCTCAGAGTCCTGCCTCCTGCCAGGACCCCCAGACATCATCATCATCATGCCGTGGTGGTGCCGAATCACGCAGTCAGCCGAGTCGTCGGAAACTCGGGGCCCACACCAGACACCATCAGCAGCAACGCTCTGTTGCTGTTGTTGGTGGTGATGATGATGATCTCTATCCCTATCTCTGTCTCTCCTCTCTTTCTTCTTCTGCTTCAACCTCCTCCGCCTCGACCTCCTCCCCTGCAACTCCGCAGAAGACCTCACCTCGTTGGCG
>NC_033798.1:42096214-42120624 GCF_001876935.1 Asparagus officinalis | reverse complement strand
GCCCGAGACAAGCATGCGAGGCGGCGGAGGGCTCTCTTGATCCTGCTCGGTTCAGGCGGAGGAGGAGGAGGGGAGGAGGAGATGAGGGGAGAGTCGCCGTCGATGCAGCACATGACCGAATTAATAGAGATAAACACGATTGGTGGCCTACTTTCGATCTCTCTTTTCTTTGCTTTGCTTTGCTTTGATCTACTATTAAGGGGCGGCTTTTGTTTTGTTTTTTCTTATTTGTGATGCTTGCGCTTCCTTTTGTTTGAGAGGCGTTGAAAGTCTTCATTTATTAGTTAGCGAGTAAATTCTTAGAGCAAGTGCAGCAAGCTCCCAGTTGGGAGTCCTAGTCAGCAAGCTCTCAAGAGCTCTCAAGCATTGAGGTAGTATCTCATTCAGTTGGTTCTTTTCTTCTATCATTTATCTTCTATGTCATGGATGTAGGCAATTCATGGATCCCAAAATATATAGGACATACAAGCAAAAAATTTGTAGTATATACTTCTAACGGTAGAATTGGTAGCATGATATTATCACAGTTATATTTATATCAGTAGAGTTTTAAGCATTGACGTTACAAAATATTATCAAATTTTTTAATCAGTGCCAAATATTTATACGTCGGAGTATGCACTAAGAGCATGGGCAGCAAGCTCCGATCTCTGCTCTGAAGGCCGACGTGGCGATGGATGTTGCCAATCCCCCCTCCAGCAAGCTCTGAAGGACTCCCAAGCCCAGCTCCTTAGGTCGACGTGGCGGTGGAGAGCTTCGGAGCTCCCAAGCGCTCCACAAATTTGTGGAGCGCTTGGGAGCTCCGAAGCTCTCCACCGCCACGTCGACCTAAGGAGCTGGGCTTGGGAGTCCTTCAGAGCTTGCTGGAGGGGGGATTGGCAACATCCATCGCCACGTCGGCCTTCAGAGTAGAGATCGGAGCTTGCTGCCCATGCTCTTACTTCGACAAATTTTCAAAATAACCCTATTTGCAAACTTATTTTTCAAAAACAAGCCATTTCAAGTTATTTGTCAAAACCGACCTGGTTTCAGCTCCATGTCGGTTTTGGTGAAAAAAGTTCCCAAACTTCACGATACTTCAAGTCCCGTGAAGTTTAGTAGCTATTTGTTAAGCTGCTAAACTTCACGGGACTTGAAGTCTCGTGAAGTTTCAGGCTCATTTTCCAGAAAATTGCGGCTCTGGAAAATGAGAACTACAACTCCACGGGACTTTGAAGTCTTGTGATCTCAAGGTTTTAAAAAATTGCACAGGCAGGTGTGCATCGTTTTTTATATACGCAAGTAATCACGAAAGCTACACATACAATCCAAAATATACATGAAATTTCTCGCCATGAATCATCGATTTGGCATGAATCAAACAATATAACTGAATGCAAAAAATAATACGAAATAGCACCTGTGAAAATAATCAAGCTCAATATACTGAATTACAACCGAACATTCTTAAATTCACAACCATGAATTAAACACGGACATCAAACAATACTCACGAGATCACATATATAAATAATAATGATGGCCACAGAAAGTATAGTATTTGAAAAATCAATAAAAGCTAACAATTTTAACAAATAAGGGTCAATACAACGCAAAATTCCATCTCTGCCTTCCTCTCTGCTCTACTCTCTCTCTTCTGCTCTCGTCTCTCTCTTCTCCGCCTTTCCGCCTCGCTTCTTCCCCTCCCCCTGCCGTCATGCTGATGAGCCCTCAATTATCTGAGTATCTGGGTTGTGGTATGAGGCTGAGAAGTAACCGGTTCCATCAACGCATGCGAAGTGGCCAGGCTCCCATCATCATTGTCAATGTGTCCCTACGTCGTCGCGTGTGACATTTGCCCAAATGTCAAGACTATGTCCTCACGGCCTACAAACTCGTGCGACATGAGTCTGTATGTAAACACCTGTGCTTATTATCTGGCTTGATCCTGTTGAAGAGCCATAACCGCGCTGGATCCTGAATCTCAGGCATGTGCTCATACATCTCAGCCTTCATGTCATCAAAAGCAAGGACCTCGGTAAAATATATATCATAATTTAGCAAATAACATGCTTAATAAAAAATTATTGTTTTACAATTTTGCTAGAAACTAATCTGTCGTGGGCGTGACAGGTGTCCCCCAACTGATGGCTGTGGTCACGCGTGATCCTCTACGTGTGAACATCCTAATACAAACCGATAATGCGGTATAAAAGTCCAACGGTCGTGTCTCTCGCATATCCTTAGACCTGAAATCGCCACCTGTGAATGCACCTCTCATAATCATAAGGCTGCCAACTGGGAAAAAGTATGGCCAGTGCCATACGACTGCAATGTAGGTCATCGGCCTACGATCGATCTGCTCGCAGGATCCGGCAGCATGCTGAGAGAGCAGAAATTAGGGTCACAACGGCAGGGACATGCATGGCCTAAATCCTCCCAACAGATCAATGGAACCTGCGATCCACAAGTCGGGACTATCTCTGACAGATAGGTGGAAGAGTATGGCATATCGAGCTCCGGCGGTGAATAGGCGTGTCCACTTGAATAAAAAAGATAAAACATTTATCAGTATCAAAAACAAAACTATAAATTCATAACGACTTACAGATTTATATTTACATCTGTTCATGTTGGAGGTCATCAAGCTCATTTCGGTAAAACTCACGATGTCCGCGTCGCTGGATTTGTTAATTAGCGTACCGCACCGTTATACCTATTTGTTGAATAAAGAATATGAGTAGGAAATTCAATAAGAATAACAATTGTATGGATAATTAATACCTGTATGCCAAGGAAACTGCCCTGTAGGTCACAGTGCAGCAAGAAAAGTAGGTCGTCTAATATGAATGCGCTCCCATGATCAAATCTGTATCAATGTGCGCAGGGCATCCCTTGAATTCTTTATTCTGCATCAAGGAATACCCTACGCAATCCCTAATATAAGTATGCTAAACACGACATTGTCCATGATAGTGCGTCGCAAACCAAAATCCTCTAGCAGTGGCATCCGTCGTGTATGTACAAGAGTCTTGCTCGCATCAGAAAATAGCATGCACCTATCATGTGCAATATATAACACAAGCATGATATTGAAGCATCTGCAATGGAACGCATCAGCTAGTATATCTCCTAAAATGTCATACGAAACGCACGATAGCTTCATCGCACCACTCCGCTCAAGTTGGGAACTGACCAAGAAGCCCTAGCACATAATCAGCCTAATTATGGTCATCGGTGCCCGTAACTGCCGGGCTATCGATGCGGAGCTCAGTATGATGGCTACATCATGTAATGTGATAGTACCCTCCCTATATGCATGTGAAATGTGTTGGACTTTGGCTTCACCTCTCAATAACTGTAGCTGATAAGCGGCATCAAGCATAATATATCGCACTCCTGAAACACTCCCGGAACCCGACTTGAGCTATTAACTCTAGTACTTTCTCATCCTTAATGACCCAAGTCGAATGACTCTGTGATGATCGACTATGGTAATGTCTGGTACGGGCTGCACATTAAACAAATTGATTAAGTATATTAAGAAAAATTAAATTTAGTGCCAAAAATAAAGAATATTTTTATATTATTTCAAAAAATGTTTTACCTGTCCCGAGCCAATAAGACTGAACAGTGACTGCGCCTGGAGTACAAAACGTCGGCTATGTCTGCGGTCCCGGATCCATAATGGGTATAGCTGAGATTAACATATTATAATAAACGAATGTGCAATGTGAACCAGGATTAATTAGAAATCAAACAATAAATTATATCCCAAACATAGTACAAAAACTACATATTACAAATACAAATGTCACATGTGAACAAACATTAACATTAAAAATTAACGCCTAATCTAGCTAGACAACTACTTTTGTTGTGGCCGCGGTTGATCGCATCTACTACCTTATTTTTTCTCGTCTAATTCCTTCTTGACCGTCATCATCGGAATTTCTAATTCGTACAGAACGAGGGCGCCCAACCGATCTTTTATACAAAGGAGGTAATATTCGTGGCCCGTCTTGTGTCCAATGTTGACTATCATATGGTGGAACGAAAACACTCTTTTGTATTTGTTGATAGTTGTAAGCTGAATACCAATTTGCGACGAATTCAATAATGTGAAATCCTCGCACCACCCTGTAGATCAAAGGCAAGTTGCGACAACATGTGAACAAGGAATCAATGTAGTTGTGGTACATTGCAAGTGCACGTACACGTGTGATCTACTAGCATATTGACTTTGTAGCGAGCGACGGCCCTCACCATCGGAGTTCACCGGAATTAGGGCATCGTCAATATTAAGGTAAAATCTTAAAAAAATTAATTCAAAATTTTTGTATATTCTCATAAATTTCTTGGTGATTACTTGTAATAAATTAGATTTTTAAATAAATTTGTAATTATTTATGAAATTTGTGAAGAAAAATTAAATAATATTGTGTATGAAGTTAGAGGAGAAATTATCGAAATTTGTAACCGTGAAGTAAACAAAATGTCAAGTTTATAGGTTTCTAATATCGATCTAAGAGATTTAATGGTTAAAATTATGGGTTTCTAATATTGATATTGAATTTTTTTACTCTTTAGAGGAAACGATGAACGATCAAATCGTAATTCTTTGTTCATATGATGGGAAGATTAACTATCTCGAAAATAATATGCCCGTTTATGAAGGAGGTGTCACGAAGCCGTTGTTTATATCAAAATCGTTTACTTTCGATGAATTGGTTAACGACTTACACAAACTTATATTAACCAACTCACGTGAGTATCACCTCAATATTATTTGTAATTATCCTGTTGGGGGAACAGAACAAGCGACATTCAAATCTCAAGTGACTATGATATGGGTCTCATTGGAGTGTTACACGATGAGAAACGTTCGATGGAATTATTTTTTGAAAAACATCAGAGAAATTTGGGCAAATCGGTGAATAGCGACGGAATATACTCCCGCGTGTTGGAGGACCTTGAAGTTGACTCCGTTGGCTTTTTATCTCTACAACAAGATGAAGGTTGGACATAGTCACAATACGTGAGCGGTCCTTCGTTTGTGGGCACTTCTAACATTGATACTAACACGGCCCATCTAGATGATAATGCAAGTGTCGAATCCGAGGATGGTGATGAAGAGGATGGCTTACAAATTAATAGCATGACGTGTTTGATTGATCATGATGAAGGGGATAACATTGACGGAAGTTATACTAATAATGAGTATGTCGTGTTAGAGGATATGCCGCTCGTTGAACTTCATGAAGAAGAATGAATTGATAACTCCACGATGGAAAGTATTCCTATCGGCACTAACATCGTTGATGATACACAAGGCGAGTACTTCTCATTCAAGAAGGGGAATCTATTTGAAAGTAAGGAGAAATTGATCCATGCACTTCGTTTGTGGGCCATTGAAAAAAATGCCAAGTATAGGCCAACAAAAAATAACGCAACAAGCTATAATCTGGTTTGTTTTTATCACAAAGATGACGAATACGAAGATAATGATGGACATCATGACAGCAATGCAAAATATCCTTGGAAGCTTAATTCACACTTGGGTGTAAGAGTAGGCGGGCAATTTAAAATCACGGCTTACAACGGACTCCACACATGTAGGAATCCTCGATTAGAGATGAATAACAAGCATGTGTTCGCATCTTTTATATATCGATTGATTTTACCTAATCTAAGGGAGGATCTTGATCTAAGGCCAAAAGATATTTGTCTTTTAGTGCATAAATCGACCAAATTGGATGTATCATACAACAAGTGTTAGAATGCTATGAGGAAGGCGATGATAAATATATTCGGGGATTGGGATAAATCTTATGAGATATTACCATATTATCTTGAAGCACTCAAAAGAGAAAATCTGGGGACTGTTTATGAAGTATCATCAGATCCTGTAGATGGCGGAGAACGACGGTTCACAGGTGTATTTTGGGCATTTGGCCCTTGTATTGAGGGTTTTTAGATATTGTTGTCCTCTTAGCATTGATGACACCCACTTGTACGGTAAGTACAAAGGCGTTTTGCTTGTTGCAACTGGAGTTGACGCAGATAGCGGATTATTTCCTTTGGCGTTTGCAGTGGTTGATGTTGAAAACACAGAGAATTGGGCATGGTTTTTTGCATGCATTAGATATCATATCCTTAGTGTGGGGGCGCGGTCGATTACATTTATATATGATAGGATGAAAGGAATTCCAAGAGCACCCCAACAACATTTCTCATCACCACAAGAACATTGTTATTGCTTGCGACATATTAGGGACAATTTCAAGAAGAAGCATGGAAACAGGTATGTTCAAGATCTTCTTTAGCAAGCCGGCTGTGCAACAGAAAAATTAGTTTATGATTACATACGAGAGAGGATTAAGTTCATTTCACGAGCTGCACATGAATGGATCGAAACTAGTTTGGGACCACACAATGTTGATAAGTAGGCTTTATGTGAAGATGGCGGGAAACGGTTCTGTATGATGACTACAAACGCTTCTGAGAGTTTTAATGGTGTGTTTAGGGGAGCACGCGGTATGCCAATACAGTCACTAGTTGCTAAAACATTTTATAGACTTAATAATTTCTTTCTCCGGCATCGAGAACTTGGTGCAAATATCCTCTCAGAGTTCTCGCCGAAGGTTGAAGAAATGTTAGCAGCTCGGATTGTCTCCGCTTGATCATTTCATGTTGTAAGATACAATTTTAATGAATGGGAGGTCATTGAGGGAATATCACATAGAGAAAGTCGCTCGTACAAAGTCAATATGCTAGTAGATCACACGTGTACGTGCACTTGCAATGTACCACAACTACAATTGATTCCTTGTTCACATGTTGTCGCAACTTGCTTTGATCTACAGGGTGGTGCGAGGATTTCACATTATGAATTCGTCGCAAATTGGTATTCAGCTTACAACTATCAACAAATACAAAGAGTGTTTTCGTCCACCATATGATAGTCAACATTGGACACAAGACGGGCCACGAATATTACCTCCTTTGTATAAAAGATCGGTTGGGCGCCCTCGTTCTGTACGAATTAGAAATTCCATTGATGACGGTCAAGAAGGAATTAGGAGAAAAAATAAGTGTAGTAGATGCGATCAACCGGGCCACAACAAAAGTAGTTGTCTAGCTAGGATTAGGCGTTAATTTTTAATGTTAATGTTTGTTCACATGTGACATTTGTATTTGTAATATGTAGTGTTTTGTACTATGTTTGGGATATAATTTTATTGTTTGATTTCTAATTAATCCTGGTTCACATTGCACATTCGTTTATTATAATATGTTAATCTCAGCTATACCCATTATGGATCCGGGACCGAGACATAGCGACGTTTTGTACCTCCAGGCGAGTCATTGTTCAGATCTTATTGGCTCGGGACAGGTAAAACATTTTTTGAATATATAAAAATATTCTTTATTTTTGGCACTAAATTTAATTTTTCTTAATATACTTAATCAATTTTGTTTAATGTGCAGCCCGTACCAGACATTACCATAGTCGATCATTCACAGAGTCATTCGACTTGGGTCATTAAGGATGAGAAAGTACTAGAGTTAATAGCTCAAGTCGGGTTCCGGGAGTGTTCAGGAGTGCGATATATTATGCTTGATTGGCCGCTTATCAGTACAGTTATTGAGAGGTGAAGGCCAAAGTCCAACACATTTCACATGCATATAGGGGAGTGTACTATCACATTACATGATGTAGCCATCATACTTGAGCTCCGCATCGATAGCCCGGCAGTTACGGGCACCGATGACCATAATTAGGCTGAGTTATGTGCTAGGCTTCTTGGTCAGGTTCCCAACTTGAGGAGTGGTGCGATGAAGCTATCGTGGTTTCGTATGACATTTTAGGGAGATATACTAGCTGATGCTTCCATTGAGATGCTTCAATATCATGCTTGTGTGTATATATTGCACATGATAGGGTGCATGCTATTTTCTGATGCGAGCAAGACTCTTGTACATACACGACGGATGCCACTGCTAGAGGATTTTGGTGTTTGCGACGCACTATCATGGGACAATGTGGTGTTAGCATAGTTATATAGAGGATTGGGTAGGGTATCCTTGATGCAGAATAAAGAATTCAAGGGATGCTGCACATTGATACAGATTTGATCATGGGAGCGCATTCATATTAGACGACCTACTTTTCTTGTGCACTGTGACCTACAGGGCCAGTTTCCTTTGGCATACAGGTATAATTATCCATACAATTTTATTCATATTGAATTTGTACTCATATTCTTTATGCCAATAAGGTATAACGTGCGGTACGCTAATTACAAATCAGCGACGCGACATCGTGAGTTTTACCGAAATGAGCTTGATGACCTCCAACATGAACATGTAAATATAAATCTTAAGTCGTTATGAATATTATAGTTTTGTTTGTTGATACTGATAAATGTTTTATCTTATTTTAGTTCAAGTGGACACCCTATTCACCGCCGGAGCTCGATATGCATACTCTTCCACCTATCTGTCAAGATAGTCCCGACTTGTGGAGAGCCAGAGTTCCATTGATCTGTTGGGAGATTGTGGAGATGCATGTCCCTGACCGTGTGCTACGGTAATTTCTGCTCTCTCAGCATGTGCCGGATCCTGTCGAGCAGATCGATCGTAGGCGATGACCTACATTGCATCGTATGGACTGGGCCATACTCCGTGCAGCCTATATAGATAGGTGGATTCACAGGTGGGATTTCATACAGGATACGAGAGACACAGCTGTTGACTATACCGCATATATGCGTTGGTATTAGGATGTCACACGTAGAAGGATCACGCGTGACCCACAGCCATCAGTTGGACACCTGTCACGCCCACCGACAGATAGTTTCTAAGCAAAATTAAAACAATAATTTTTTATTAAGATGTTATTTGCTAAATTATGTATATATTGTTTAACTCGCAGGTCCTTGCTTTTGATGACATTGAAGCTGAGATTGATGAGCACATGCCTGAGATTCAGGATCCAGCGGCGTTATGGGTCTTCAACAGGATCAAGCAGATAATAGCACAGGTGTTTCATAAGACTCATGTCGACGAGTTTGTAGGCCGTGAGGACAGGTCTTGACCATTTGGGCAAATGTACACGCGACGACGTAGGACACATGACAATGATGATGGAGCTGGCACTTCGCATGCTGATGGAACCGGTACTTCTCAGCCTCATACACAACCAGATACTCAGATAATTGAGGCTCATCAGCATGGACGGAGGGGGAGGGGAAGAGCGAGGGGAAGGGGGAAGAGAGAGAGAGAGAGAGAGAGAGAGAGAGAGAGAGAGAGGGAGGAGAGGAGGAATTTTGGGTTGTATGTGACCTTATTTTGTTAAAATTTGTAGCTTTTATGATTTTTCAAATACTATACTTTTGTGGATCAATTATTATTTATATATGTGATCTTCGTGAGTATTGTTTGATTCGTGTTTAATTCATGGTTGAATTTTAAGAATGTTGTTGTAATTCAGTGTATATGAGATTGATTATTGTTCACAGGTGTATTTTCGTGATTATTGTTTGATTCAGTTATATTGTTTGATTCATGCAAATCGATTGATTCATGGCGAAAATTTCATGTATATTTTGGATTGTATGTGTAGCTTTCGTGATTACGTTGCGTATATAAAAAACATGCACAACCTGCTGTGCATATTTTTTAAAACCTGAAGATTCACAAGACTTCAAGTCCCGTGAAGTTGCAGTTCTCATTTTCTAGAGCCGCGATTCTCTGGAAAATGAGCCTGAAATTTCACGAAAGTTTCAGTACTAAAACAAATTTTCACAGGACTTGAAATTTGTCCTTCTTACTTTACTGGTTACAGAGTCAAAATGTTTCCCCTTTTCTTCTTTAATATTAATAATAATAATGGGGTTGCTTATGTAAAGGGTGAAATTATCATAATGGTATATCTTGTTAATTCTTGGTGACGCATTGGTATATTTTTTCTCTAGCGATAGAGTATATTATTAGGACCACGATGACAAATGGGCCTTTTTATTGGCTGGACCCAAAATTCTAGCGAAAAGTGCTCACATGAATCCTCACGGGCTGCCAAAATGGCTACCAACGTGCTGGTAGTTGGGATGATTTAAGATGTTGAAGAGGGTTTTCTCAGTTTAGGGCTCAAAAGATAGATTCAAATTGGGAATATCTTCTTCTTCTTCCTCCTAGTGTTACATTAGGGTTAATGGAATTGAAATTAGAGATGGATTCTTCATCTTCAAGCTATCGCTCAAGATCAGTTTTAAGCACGAGCATGGAAAGAAGCAAACAAAGGCTCAATGGGATAAAATTTACACGATGGTGGAATGATCTAGCAAATAAATCTGTGGTAAAGTTTTGTAGTTGTGGTTTGGAGTGCGAGTACTTCACTTCTATGATTGATGAAAATCCAAGATGGAGGTTCTACAAATGAAGCAATCATCATGTAAGTTTGTGTCGGGTCTTCTGTATTGCAATTGACACAAATTACAATAAAAAAAATTAACCCTATTCTTTGCTGCGTGCCAATGAAACGTTGATCTTGTACTCCGTTGATGGTCCTATTAAGACAATGAGTTTCTTGATGTTAGTCTCTAATTTGGTTGCCTGGAAGATAGCCCAGTCTTCTCTTAGAACCGGATAGAGAAAACCCGCGTGTGTATAGGGTGTTTGATCTCTCCGTTGTCTGTTTTCTGTGTCTGTCGAATGAACAATCTCCTCATCCTCTTATATGCTAAGAGATTTAATGGACCTTAATTATGGGTTAAGTGGCCACTAAAATAGGAGATAGTGGGAGAACGGTTATTCCCTTGAAAATAGCTCTTAAACGGCTGATTAGAGAATTTGCTGGTTTAGCGAAGCTCGCTGAAAGTGTTTGGGCAAGGCTCACTTGGACGTGGGTGAGCCATTGCTTCTGTCTCGTGGATGATGTGGCCCATGTGGATAGTTGCTGGCAAATTTGCTGACTAGTTGATTGGCGAACTTCGCTGGCAAGTTTATATTAGCACAAAATTCAACTCATGACTTGGCTAACTCAATGACATTGTTCGACTCGGCCTAAAGTCTGAATTAGAAGTCGACCCACTCTTGACTTGTTCAGGTCGGGTTGATGTGAATTATGTGGCGAAGTTCACATGTTCTGTTAGGCGAGCTTTGCTACAGCTTGTTGTGGGCTTGACTTTGGGCCCATTTGAAGTGTTAGCTCATGGGCATTCACTTCTTCGATCTTAGCTGAACATTGGCTTGAGTAGAATATATTTTAGCCGTCTACAAGACTCTACTCAAAGTGTAGGCGTATAAAACTGCTTATAGGTCCCTTAACACAGCTCGGCACGGTGATTCAACAAATCAACGAACCATCGGGCGATGTATCCAAGCGTAATCGTTAGACCGCAACATCGAAGCTAAGTGAGATGCGACGAAGCAGATTAATGAGGCTACGAGGCTAACGAACCGCACGCGGACAATGGAATACATCCACTCACGTGCGGAATCAAGTTAACGGTTCGGTGAGTCAACGAGTCATCTAACTGTGGGACGGATTCGAATTCAAACACCGAAACGGATTTACTGCCAAATCAGGATCCGGACTGTCAAATCAGAGTCCAGATCAACAATAAAACTCGGATAAACCGCAAAACCGGACAACGAACACAACGGCGAAGCCCGGCCAAAAGATGAGTCACCCGGGTGGCTCGGCGGCCGAGCCACCCCATGGGGTGGCCGAGCCACCCATGGGTGGCTCGGTGGCCGAGCCACGCTCTGACCTGGGCCCAGATCTGGGCCCAGATTCGCTTCCAGAGACTATAAATAGAGAGTGAGGTTCATTTTTCAAGGGGTTGGAACTTTTGGAGCGGACTCTCAAATCTGGTTCTTGGCGATCATCCATGCCAAATAAGGCAGGAGTTCGAGAGAGATCAGATCTGAGATCTACACGGTTTTCCTCCGGATCAAAGCTTGGCCTTTGATCCCGAGAAGAGTCTCGATTTCGCTTGGTCGATTTCGATTACTAAAGGCTATTATTTCCTTGGTGAAATAGTACCCCCGGCTGTTATTTCCTTCGTGAAATAGCACCCATCATACCGTGTAGATCCGACACGATCAAGATCGTGCGGTGGTCCACGGATTAACCACAGCGCAGGCAAAGAACCCACACAAGCGAGAGACCGCAAAACAGGATCTCGCGATTCGTTCGACATAAAAGGAAAGTTGTAATTTTTATTTCTTTTTTGATTTTGTTGTAACTGGATCTTATAAAAAGACCGGATCTTTTGTAATCAATAAACTATTACTCAAGAGTACAATGGAATCAAAGAACACAATTTTTCCCGCGAACACAAAGTTTTCAAGATCCTGCATTTGACTTGTAGTAGGGATTGAAATACTTTGGGTAATAGCCAGATGTGTGCTATTGAATGTAGCTCGAGTTGTCTTGTTTGGGTTAAAATTTTTCTCCAATCTACTTAGTTGCCAGAGGTGTACTGTTAAACTGGATTCCTTTACTATAGACTTGCATTGAAGGCTCAATTATGCTTGTACTCATTCAATTCTATGTTTAGAATGTTCGATCGCTCTAATATTGGGGCGAAGTTGAGAAATCAGCAAAGCTTGGCTGACTTTAAACTGTGTGGGCGAAGTTCATCGATTAGCGACGTTTGTTAGCTAGCAATGGCCGATGAGACTACGTCATTAGATCCATGTCGTGATCTATGGCTGAGATATCTTGGTCAAATATTCATGAGATCTGCTATAGATTTGACTGAGTTTTAGGCTAAGATTTAGCCTCTTTGTTCAGTCTAATCAAATCTTAAAAGATGTGTTTTTTTAGTTTGGATTTGGAGAAGGTTATAAATAGCACTATTTCCCTTCCAAATTCTTCATATCTATCTCCTCCATGTCTAAACCTTCATACTCCGTTGACTGGTGGATTTGTTGTCGACCAAGAAGGCCAAGCTTGAGCAGATTGTTGAGAATTAGTCAAAAGCTTAGGGCGAGTTGAATCATGATAGAGATGATTGGAGCCTCGAGTGTCATTCTCTGCGTAAGACCGTTCGATGACTATGATGCGGTTAAAGAAAGATCCTTGGAGCTCCACAATCAAGGACTTTGACAGTGATTATTTTCACAAATGTGAACCTAAAACGTAATTAAACATCGTGTCGGTGTCTCAGGCTTGACTTTGAATTTTGGTGCAAGAATGTGCTTCTTCCTTTTGATATGTCCCACTTAAAGGAACAAGAGTAGTTCTTATCTAATAGCTTTCTTCTCCTCTCCTGGCATAGGGCCTAGGGAGAAGTAAGAAGGTGCTATTTTTCTTCATTGTGAGAAATTTAACTCCCCAAGTTTTGTGAGATTAGAAGAACAGTGGCTCTGTAGCTTGATGTAGCTTGATTATGTTCCTCAGCCATCACATTATCCATATTTAGGTGTATAGGGTAGTAGCAAATGATAACAAATACCCATCATCATTGTAACTAGATAGTCGAAATGTCACTTTTATGTAGTAGAGTCTTCGACCAATAAAAAATAATTTTTTTCTAAAATGGTCCATCTTTGTGTATTTGATCTGTATGAACTTTACTTCTGTGGTGGACTAGAACTCTACATGGAGTTGCTGTGTTGGAAGTGAAGCTTAGGCTTCCTTACGCTGGCGAAAATCGAACTGAAGTTCGCCAGATAGGGTTTCAAACATGTTGAGTTTGAATTTTCTCAATCTAAGAGTTGGTGAAATTTACCGTATCATTTTGGTGAAGATTGCTTTAGCACCCAACTGATTGGGGCGAAGTTCATTCATCTAGCTTAGGAAACATCAAGTGGGCGAAGCACAATAAGTCGGTTAAAAGAAGCTCAACAAGTTTGTTATGTGAGGCTCGCTATAAGGATTTAAAATTCGAATCCTCGATTTCTACACCTAAAATTATGGTGAAGGTTGTTCAGAGCAAGATTCTTGGTGAAGTTCGAGGCAAGAATCTTTGGCGAAGTTCGGGGCGAGATTTACGGTGAAGTCAGGGTGAAAATCTTCGGCAAAGTTTGGGGTCAGCCTATAAATAGAGTTGTTTATCTCCTTTCTTCTTCATTTTGATTTTCAAAATCCTAATTTTCTCAAAACCCACAAAAAATTTAAGACTAATTTCTAATGGCTCCTCATCGTGCAATCTTAAGAGGAAATGGTGTTGCCAGGGGGCCTCGCCAGCTAAGTACTAACAACACGCGGGCACAGTTAAAGATAGCTATGGGTAAGCTTCGAACCCATCAATGGTGATCTTTGGATCTACCAAAACACAGCCCTAACCGGGCTTAAAATAGTGCCTTCGGGTAGTTAATGTTTATCTGCTGCCAAAGGCGTGATGTTTATGACCGCTCACGGTCTCATTGATGAGCTTTCATCGGTGACAACGTTTCTAGTTTGTCAGCGACCATCAATAGCACTTGATGTGGTGGGCTTTGCTTCTTTGTCGAAACTCATTCCTGTTAGCCTGTTGGGCTTCTATATGAACTTCATTTGGGCGGGGATCATGATTTAGTTTGAGCGACCTTCGCCTAGGAGAGGTTCACCAATTGAGTGACCTTCGCCTAAGTAAAGTTCAAAAGTCTGATTTGAACGACTTTCGGCTGAGCAAGATTCACCAATTTGATCCTTTTAATTTTTGAAGTGGATTTGATTGTGGTGCTGAAGTTCACTGCCATCAATGAGGTCAAGACAGCCATAGCTGTAGCTCACACTCAATTGGAAGCTGCTCAACAGCAGAAGGAGTAACTTGAGCTCAAGTTGTTTGAGTTGGCTAAGGAGTGGAATCTCAAGGCTTCTCAACTTTAGGCTGAGACGGCCAGGCTGGAGACTATCAGGGTTCAAGATGCTCCTATTGACCCCAGTATCCTGAGGGAGAGAGCCTAGAAAAATACTCTTGATGCTAGGATAGCGGCATATATTAAGCAAATTCAATTTTTTGTCCATATTCCCTTTACAATTCTCCTTTTATTAATAGATTTGCTCTTTTAATAATTAACAAACATTTGCTATTTTGATATGTATATGATAGAGGTGTAATGTTAATATATCACATTGATATTGCTTACTGGGGAGGAAAATGATAGAATCAAACTGATAGACGCATAGTGTTAACGTATTAAGTTTGGATGAATTGGTACTGTTCAGAAGTGTAATGTTAACATGACAGTATAAGAGTATTTGATAGAGGTGTAATGTTAACTTGTCAAAATAAAACTTCCGACGAAGGCCAAGTATGCGGACTTATTTTCAGAGATCACAGGACTACCACCACGACGGGGTGTGGAGCATGAGATTATGCTGATAGGAGAGAGTTCCTTACCGAATATAAGTTTATACCGCACATCTGTACAGGAGTCTGAGGAGATAAAGAAGCAGGTTCAGGAGCTTCTGGAGACAGGAGTGATAGTGCCGAGTTGTTCACCTTGCGGGTTGCCAGTATTGTTGGTGTCCAAGAAGGATGGAGACTGGCGCATGTGTGTGGATTACCGAACGCTCAACAAGATAACGGTCAAGAATCATTTTCCATTACCATGGATCGATGATCTTATGGACCAGTTAGAGGGGGCGAGGTTTTTTCTCGAAGCTAGATCTTAAGTCTAGCTAGCTTTCACCAGGTGAGGATTCGAGAGAAGGACACTTAGAAGACTGCATTCAAGACCAAGCAGGGCCTGTTCGAGTGGTTGGTGATGTTGTTCGGGTTGTGAAATGCTTCAGTGACCTTTATGAGGCTCATGAATGATTTGTTACGACCTTTTATAGAGGATTTTGTGATAGTTTACCTTGATGATATCTTGGTGTACAACAGGACCTGAGAGGAGCATTTTGTTTATGTCGAGAAGGGGTTTGAAGTGCTGCACAATGGACAGCTGAAGCTCAATGGGAAGAAGTGCGAATTTGGAAAGGATGAGTTGTTGTATCTTGGCTTCATCGTGGAGAAAGGGCCAGTGGAGGATAGATCCGGGTAAGGTGGCAGTGATCATGATGTGGCCGACACCTAGGACAATAACGGAGGTGAGAAGCTTCATGGGGGCTTGCCAGTATTTACGCGAGTTCATTAAACATTTTTGACTTATGCGACAACTTTACATGGCCTAACGAAGGAGAATGTTTAGTTCGAGTGGGGCAGGATGCATGAGGAGGCTTTTCAGTTAATGAAGAGGAAGATCTCAGAGGCACCGGTATTAGCGTTACCTAATTTACAAAGGACCTTCGAGGTAGAGACTGACGCTTGTAGTTATGATATGGGTGTTGTGTTGACACAGGATGGGAAGCCGGTGGAGTACCATTCTGAGATGTTTACGGGTGCTATTCTGAACTATCCTACCTATGATAAGGAGTTTTATGCACTCTATCAGGCGATCAAGCATTAGAGGGTGTATTTATTGGGTAACGAGGTGGTTGTGCACTCGGATTACAAAACATTAGTGTTCCTACATGCCCAGACGAAGCTGCAGTAAGCACGACACATAAAGTGGATATCCTATTTGATAGCGTTCAACATCATCATTAGGTACAAGAAGGGGGCGACTAACAAGTTGGCTAATATGTTATCTTGACCGCCAGTGAGAGCTTTATTGATGGTGACTTAGAGTATATGCATATGTACACATCTAGTAAAGACTTCAGTAGTGTGTTCGAGCAGGTGAAGGCTGGTCGAAAGGGGGAGTACGAGAGCTTAGAGAGGATGGTTTGTTATATCGTGGGACATCGCTTTGCATTCCGGAGGATGGTAATAGGTTACAGTGGATTAAGTAGGCACATACATCGTGTGTGCAAGGTCATTTTGGGATTCAGAAGACGCTTCTCAATTTACGACGCTATGTCTTTTGGCCAAAGATGTTAGAGGATGCTACAAAGTATGTTGGAGGGTGTTAAGCTATGTTGCATTTCGAAGCATTCTAACAGGAAGCGGGGATTGTACCTACCATTACCAATGCCTTCTAGACCGTGGGAGAGTATCTCTATAGATTTCTTAGGAGGGTTGCCAACGACCAAGAGCGGGCATGACTATTTATACGTTGTGGTGGACCGGTTTAGTAAGATGGTGATCTTGATTCCTTACAAGAAGACCGTGATGGGAGCGGGTGCAGCGCAGTTGTTCTTTGAGCATGTGTGGAAACACTTTGGGTTGCCGAGTTCGATTATTTCGGATCGGGATAACTGATTTCTTGGGCACTTTTGGAATTCTTTGTGGAGTTTGATGGACACTAGATTGAAGAAGAGCACAACCTTTCATCCACAAATAGATGGACAAACAGAAGTAGTCAATCGGACTATGGTTCACATGTTGCGGGGGTATAATTTCAGGCATCCCAAGACTTGAGATGAGAGCTTACCATATCTTCAGTTTGCATTCAATCGGGCTATTCATGGATCTTCGGGAAAGTCATCGTTTGAGACGTGCTAGGATTCTTACTGCCAAGTCCATTCGATCTCGTGTTTTCTAGTGAAGCTATGACTGACGGCAAGGAAGGGAGTGTAAGACAACGGGCTCAGCAATTTCTGGAGAAGATTGCACATATTCACGCTATGGTTGAAGCTCAATTGAAGAAGTCACAAGCTAAGTACAAGGCGAAGCATGATCAACATCGAGTTCCTTGTAACTTTAGCAAAGATGACATGGTGTGGCTGAAGTTGAGTAAGGAGTGGTTGAAGGGAGCAGGGAAGAAGTTGAAGTCTATACGATATGGTCCGTTTTAGATTTTTGATCAGTTTGGTGATAACACCTTCAAGCTTGATTTACCACCTTACTTAGGCATGTATTCAGTGATTAATACCGAGTACTTGAAATTGTTTGAGCCTCCATTGTTAGATGATGAGGGTGACGACAAAATGATCTTACCATACTTTGAAGACTTGTGGTTTGATAGAGAAGAGCCGCTGAAAGAGGATTGTATTTTGGAGCGGGAGGTGACTACGGTGAGACGCGGGACAAAGGAGTCATTTCTGATTGGACGTTAAGGTCAGGTTCCTAGCAAGACGAGGTGGTTCAATAGGGAAGGAGGGGCTCACGAGTTCTCTCAGCTGAAGTTCTAACTTGAACGAGACTTCAAGTTCTTAAAGGGGGAGCCATGATACATGTGTATCTTCTCTCTACTTCAGGAGCTTCGTGATCCTCATGGGAGCTTGAGGATAGATGATTCTCATGGTAGCTTGAGAATAGACATGTGGGTAGAGCCGTTGGTGGCAGCGAAAGAGGTCAAAAGCAGAAAAATAGAAGAATCAGGAAATGGAAGAATCGGCTCTGGTCGGTTGACTAAATGGTTGACACCGGTCGACCGCCAAGGCCATATTGATCGACCGATCGACCAATGTCGGTTGATTGAAAATGTGAACGTCTACAGGGTTAAAAAACTCTCTCTGGTTGGTCGACCGAACCAAGCAGGCTGGTCAACCGGATCGGTTTCCTGGGTGAATCTGGATTCCTTTTTGACGTGTTTTCGAAGTTCTATTGGGCTTGGTTATTTATGAGATTGTCATCCACGTTGTTAGAGATATAAATAGGGATTGTTTAGAGTTTCAAAACATCAGAGTGGATTTTAAAAGAGAGATTCTAATCAAGAAATTAGGGTTTAAAGAGAATAGAGAGATTGTTCTTTATTCTAGTGAGATTGTGGGGGAGAGATTCTGTAATCTTTTATTCTTCATAATCTAGAGAATGTATTTTCCTTGGCCACTTTAATTTTTGTGTGTCCTTACTGTTATCTTCTCTATCCCACCTTTGATAATTCTGCGATCAAATGTGCTCTCACGATGACTCGTATCACTTTGGCTAGATCATTAGTGGTCAGATTGTATGACATAGAAGGCACATCTTGGATTTTGAACTTATTACAGAATTTAAAGGATTATCGACTAATGAACTACTTCAAAAGTTTGATGATGTCTTAACCTCTCTAAAGGGAATGGCTTCAACCAATTTAGAGAAGTAATCAACAATAGCCAGGATGAAATGATGGCTTTGGTGGATGGAGGGATAATCGGCTCTATGATGTCCATACCCCCTATTTTAAATGGCCATGAGGCAACGGTCAGATGTAATTCTTTCGGAGGTTAGTGTAGGATGCTGGTGTGGATCTGACATGCATGACACTACTTAGCATAAGCTACTAGATCTGTAATCAATATTGGCTAGTTATAGCCCAGACGACGAAGTCGAACCTAATGTTTACAGCCGTGGGCTTCCTTGAGTGCTTCTCGAGCCTCACTTGGTGACAAGCATCAGAGCAACACGCTGTCGAATGATCAACAATATAAAGTCCGAATAGCAGAATCATAGAAGAAGCATGAAGTCCTGCTTTGGATAGAGATTGCTTGATTTAGATTGGTATTTTGTATAAGACATAATCAATGATTGGGAAATATAAATCATTAGCTTTGAAGTGAGTTGGCATGACGTGTATTTCGTTAGCTTCTAGGATTTGTTCTAGTGAGCATACTTGATGGCTAACCACAGTGATGCGCCTAGTAGACATGGGAGTCAAGGCAAGAGTAGCTATGCAGAACGCTAAAGCAGACACATGAGTGTTTTTTCGTCGGGCTACATAACCGATGTAGAAGCCTTCGAATGATTTAGCAAGCTTCATTGCCACTTCATGGTAGGATATGAGATCATTGTGGCAGACCTTATATTCTGCTTTGATCTGGTTGATGATCAATTTAGAATCACTGTAGGCTTCAAGGTATTTGATACTCATATCTTGAGCAAGTTGCAGCCTAAATATGAGGTCATTGCACTCAACTATATTGTTGGAGCATGGCTCAGTCAATGAATATGTTTGAGGAATAATATGTCCGTGAGGATCGATCAGTACTACCCCTAGTCATGTGACAATTGCTCCTTTGTGGTTACATTTTTATGCGGTGTCAAAATAAAGTTGCCATATCTGGTGGTCCGAAGTAGCATTTGAATCGAAGACCTCATCTGGGATGTCTTCGTAGAGCTTAGAAGATTCAAGGATGGGATGATTCACAAAAAGGTTAACTATTGCTGGTCTTTAACTGGTTTCTATGGTACGAATGTCATGTCATATTGTGAAAGTAGTATTGCCCATTTGATTAACCTAGAGTTCAGAGATCTAGGTTTTGTCATGAGTATCTACAGAGGATTGGCTCTTGAAATGATATGAATGGATTGACCAACCAGGTAGTGCCACATCTTTTGAACTATGAAAACAAATGCTAGACATTCTATTTCGATCGGATTGTAGCAATGCTCAGCACTAGTCATAATCCGGCTGAGGTAATAAATGGTCTGCTCATGGCCATTATCGTTCTTCTAGGTAAGAAGTGTTCCAAGGGAGTGATCCATAGGCCTAATATAGATCAAGAAGGGTTTATTTGAAACAGTGCAGTTAGGACAGGTGGCTTCGTGAGATAATTCTTGATCTTATCAAAAGCTCTTTGACAAGTGTCATCCCAAACAAATGAAATGCTCTTTTTCATCAACCTCTTAAATGGTTGACATTTTCTGGACAGGTTAGCTATAAACCTACGAATATACGCTAGTCGCCCTTGTAAGCCTCCTAGCTCTTTAAGATTTCTCGGAGGTGGCATCTCTTGGATAGCTTCCACCTTTTTAGGGTCGATGTGTATCCCTTTGGATGTTACTATAAACTCTAGGAATTTACCCGATGAGACCTCCAGGATAGACATAGGGTTCATCTAGAGTTGATGTTTTCTCATGATTTGGACACATTCTTAAGTCATTGACATGGTCTTGCTTGTGACGACTCCTGATTGCGAGGTCATCGATGTAGCACTCAGCTGTCGTGTGCAAATGCTCATGAAAAAGCAAGTTCATCGCACCTTGATAAGTTGCTATGGTTTTTCACACTATAGGGCATTACTGTATAATGGATGCATCTTGATTTGGTTATATCCAGAAAACCCATCCATGAATGATATCCTCTCAAACCCGCACGTATTATCAACAATGACATCCGTGGTAGGAAGAGAGAGTTCATCCTTTAGGCAAGCAAGATTAAGATCCCTGAAGTAAATATAGATCCAGATCTTGCCATTCTTTTTCATTACCACAATGATGTTGTCCAGCCAATCCAGATGTTGTTCTTCACGATAAGCCCACATCAATGAGTTTGCGAATTTCTTTCTTGATCTATTCCATCAACTCGAGACGGAAGCGTCGTTTCTGTTGCTTGATCAGCTTAACGTTAGGGTCGATGTTAAGGTGATGTATAGCCACATTAGAATCCAACCTCGGTATGTCTTCGTAACTCTAGGCGAAGACATCAATGTACTCTCGAAGGAGAGTTATGAGTCTTCTTTCTCATTGATCGATAGATCTCACTGATAAAGATGGGTTTGTGATTGGATTCGTCACCTATGTTGACTTAGATCACTTTATCTTCGATGGGTGGTACGCTGATTTCAAAGTGTGACTCCTATTGTTTCCCAAGATGTTTTGCCCAGGAATCATCTTTAAGGTCTTCAAATACTCCAGATTCATCAAGATCTATGGTTAAACTCTACAAAACCATGTTAACCATGAATTTGCTGAATATGGCTCTAATGCTAACGTTAGAATCCTAGTTGGATCTGTCTGGAGAGTTCCTTAGGAAATCATCAAATGCTGATTCTATTTTTAAATCGGCTTCTGGGGAACAGTAACCGAGTCCACGTTTAGTTTGATTATATAATTGAAAGCCTCTCCTTCTAGTATAAAAGGGTATTAGATGAACTCCCAGTCCTTGATTGAAATTCAATTCTTGTTTTAGATCGAAGTCGCACCCTATTTTTCCCATTATATGCCGACACTGCTTGCTATAACAAGAGCATTTTGGAGCTCCCTCGACTTCCTTATTTAAGCTTGATAAGTGTGGTTGCGGTTTGACCTTTCCAAAGACAATAGGATTTTTGGGCACCTCTTCTAGCTTGGACCGTGAATGTGGCATCCTCTGAGTTACCTAGCTGTTGATGAGTCAAGTAAGACTCATTTATAGGCATTATGTACAAAATTGGTTCTAGTGCTAGCCTAGAAATCATAGCTTCGACTCTTGAGCTTTCATACTCAGAATCTAAAGAGTAGTCATAAGCAAACTCAACTTTATTAAAGATCCAGTGGTCCTGATCTTCAGCTGATTGGTCGGTACATGGGTCCTCTAAGGGCAATTACAAGTGGTTCTATTTCTCATATTAGATTATCATTTGGATATGGCTCATTGTCCGCTTCATTACCACTATCTTTCACATTGGGAAGAACAATCTCGATTGTATGATTATCATCATGATTATCATTATACAAGAGAGAGTCAGTAAAGTAATTCTCCACCCCCTTGAAAGGATATTTTTTAGAATCAATCGTTTGTTAAACCCCTTGCTCATCGATGTACCTAAAGCATTAATGAAGTGTTGATGGGACGATCATGTTGGAACGGACCCACAATCGTCTGAGGAGAAGATTGTAGGGTGTTTCGACGTTAATCACATAACAAGCCACTTCTATCTTTAAATCGCCAATCTGACATTTAAATTAGATCTTCCCAAGAGATCGGCTACTACTAGAGTTGAAGCCAAAGATGGTGATGGTAGTTCTTGAGAGCTTATGAAGGCGAATACCTAGAAAGCTCAAGAGTCTCTATAGGATTATGCTCAAGGCAGAGCTTGGGTTGATGTGAATCCTCTTAATCTTGGCCAACCCCACATACTTAGTATAGTACAGGGGTCGGTTGTGATAATGGTCCTTGATAAGCATGTCATCTGGAGTGAAGGTGATTGTTTTCATCAAAAGTTGCTTTTTCCATTGCTTTCAAACCTGTTACACCATTTATCGATTACAAGTTCAAACTAAAAGAAAAGTTGATATTTTTATAAGATCTTCTTACAATGAAAAATAAAGATTACAACTTTATCAAACAAAACGCAGCAGTAGTTTATCTCCCGCTGCTTTGCGTGGGATCTTTGCATGTGCCGAGGAAGCGTTAGTCCGTGGACCACCGCAGATCAAACCCGATTGACAGTATAACTATGCTCTTATTTCACAAAGGAAACAATTGCGGAAGCGACAATCACGACTAAGCGAGATTGTGGCTCTTCTCGAGATTAAAACCAAGTTTAATCCGGAGGAAAGAAGGGGAAAGAATCACAAGCCTTTCGAATGACTTTCTTTATGAAAGTATTCGCCAAGATCTGATGATCCTCCTCTGAAATTCGTGGTTGGTTGGATAATTTGACAGCACCTCCCCTTTTCAACTTCAGATCCTCTTGAAAGAAGACCCTAGGCTTCTATTTATAGGCTTTAGAGATGTGTTTTTGGATAAGAATTGATGTTCAAATGTTATTTGCAGTTAATAACCCCTTAAATACGTTTAGGGATAGCCTCAAAATAGTTGGGGAAGCCCTGGGACGAAAGAATCCTTAAAAATCATCAAAATCCGCATTTTGGGAGTCTTGGGAGTCAAAAAGAGTCGTGATGGCTCGGTACTATGCGAGCCACCGGCATAGGTGCGAGTCACCATTTGGTGGCTTGCGCTTATGCAAGCCTCCGGGTGTGTTTTGTTCATCTTTTTGATACTTCGGCGATTCGTGGCCCCTCAAGTTTGCTTGTTTTGCGTACGGTTCATCGTTTCGCTAACTTGCACATTTTACTGATCCACTTCGTACGCTTACTGGTGTTGAATAAATTTTCTTGACTCGGATAATAACGTTTATCATCTTCTCGTTGTCTTGAACTGTGTTTGGGAAGCTATAAGTAATTTTTGACGCCTACAGATACCCCTCCAAAGTGTTTCAGTCTCGTTTCTTTTATAAAAGAGCCTGAAATACTTTGGATGTGATAGGCTCAACCTTCAGTCGGTGTAAAAGGACCTGTAATTAGCTTCAGCTCTTGACTCCTTCAGTCTTTAATCTACTCAGCATTTTGTCGAATAGATAAAGTTCTTACGGTTCTGCGTTTATCGTCTGACCGCTATCGAAGTCTCGGATTGAAACTCGTGTGTTGATTGATCTCGTTAAGTTGATGTTGAACTGACTATCTTTGTGAGGAATTCATATCTGAACATGATTGAACTCCTTGTCATCATTCTTTAATCCTTATTTTGGCGAATTTTGACAACACGTTGACAGGCGTAGACCAAAGGCACAGTATATACTCATACGTCAACTGGAGTCTACATAGTTTAGGCTCTTAAGGCGTTGGAGCTGAGAGGACCATTTTATACTCATATACTCTTGGGAGTTTCGGGAATTAGTTTAGCCTCATATACCCGTCGGAGGTCTTCGGGTTATCCTTAAGAATATGATATTCTCCAAAAACTTTCCGTTGAATGTAGGAAATAGTTTAAACTCATATACCCATTGGAGTACGAATACAGGTGTCGTATATGTCAAAAAATGCTCGAAGATGGATCAAAACACCCGTAAATTGACCAAACAGCTCGCCACACTTGCG
>NC_033798.1:42082629-42096204 GCF_001876935.1 Asparagus officinalis | reverse complement strand
CAGCAGAAGGGGTTTGAGTCGACTTGGGTTTGGTTTGGACGGTTCAGACTGGTTTTGGTTTGGTTTTGGGGGTTTAAAAACTGAACTGTTCTTCTTCCTTTTTCATTTCGACGCTTTTTCTTCCGTTCGCAAACTCCTCTCTTCCCTCCTCCTTTCTCTTTAAATTTCTTCAATTCCTGTGCACCTCTCGACCGATCTTGCTCGTGTTTCTTGTTCTTCAACGATCTCATCGAATCTGGGCTCAAGCTAGGGTTTTGACCTCTTGGATTTGATCAGGTTTGTCCGCCCTTTTGCTCTTGCCTCGCCTTGTGCTTGAGCTATATGTAAGACTCTTTGCTTCTTTCTTCAATTTTGTGTGGAAATGATCAGCTAAAAGTCGAAAACCCCTTTTTTTGTATTGAACTTAGGGTTTCAAATCTTGGATTATTGACTTCTTGTCACGGTCCTTCTTCCCCAAATTAGTTTCCTCTTTAATTCTTGGTTTCCTGTTTGTTTCTAGTCTCGAACACTCGGTTGCGTAGGATGATTGAAACCCTTGATCATGTTTTAGGGATTTTTTATTAAAGCCTCGAGATGCCTGAAATTTTAACCTGTTCTTGAAACCTCTCAGTCTTGAAACATCCCTGATTTTGGAATGTGAACTTTGTTCTTGGCTGTGTGTGGACCTTTTATTCGTCCTTTGGTTCTGTTCTCGAACATGAATTGAAGCTCTTGTCTTGGTTGTATAAAGGGATTAAATTGACCCTATGGCTCAATTGCATGTGTATGAGGCGTTTAACTTTTTCCTGATTATTGCTCACATCCACCTTCCCATTTGAATGTGTAGTCATGCGCGAGAATCAAATTCATAGGCACGTCGAGCTTTCTTGTTTAACTACATGCACGTCTTGAATCGAAACTCCAAAATATTTGGTTTTCTTTGTTGCACGAGTCGTCGTGGGTTGAAACTGAATCTGCATTAAGCATACTACATAGATTTAATCAGATTTTTAACGACAACTCCTATTTCGTAGAATAGCGTAGTGTTCTTTTTGTATTAGCCTGATACTTCTCAACTTTTTTTTGACGTAATTGAATTGTTAATTCTCTCTGTAGATATGTCGCCTAAGAGATCCCGCATTATTCGAGGTCGTTCGGCGACTCAGTCGCCCGAACCGGCACCGTTTAGCTGTACATGGATATCATTGTCGCCTCTTTTATCCACGAGTTAAAATATTGACATATCACACTGCATATTGCATCCCCGCTTTGTTCTCCTTGGTGAGGCAATTGGGAAGAGCCGCCACCCTCTTTCATGGGGGTGGACGCTTCACAAGTCGTGTTTTGCTTAGTCAAGACATGTCTGAATTAGCTTGGGGCGATTTCCCGCTGTACTATACTCCGAAGGATAGATATATTGTCACATTATTCGTGCGACTATATATTCCGTGCTTCATGTGTATAGTGCGGCTCTTAATCGTCTCGCCTAGTTAATTCATTGTGATTATGTAGTTGGTATAATATCCTCACTTTGCTCTCCATTGTGAGGCAATTGAGAAGAGCCGTCACCCTCCTTCGCGGGGGTGGACGCTTCACAAGATGTGTTTTGCTTAGTCAAGACACGTTTTAAGACAATATGAGGCGATCTCAGGTTGTGCCACATCCCACAGTCTCGGGTATATCATTGTGTTGTTCGCACGTTAATATGCTTTGTCGTTTGCGTGTGTGACATAATTAAGATCGTCTCACCATTTATAAGGCCGTGACTCTATCTCATGATTTGCGAGGCGAGTTCGACGCCTATACCGCCTTAACATAGGCATTTATGACTGTATCTAATAATTACCTATTGTTTTATCTCAGTTCAATTTCTCTCGAGAGAGTTTAGTGCCCATTCAGTGGAAGGCCGCTGCAGTGAGGCTTATACCTCTACTGATGAGCCGATCCCCGTTCTGGTAGCTCCTCAGTTTGCTCCGGGTGTACCAGAAGAACTTCCGCGGTTAATACGGAAAGGAGGGCGCCATAGTTTAAGGCAACTTATCACAGATGCACCACTAGTGAAGGACCCAAGTTTTACACATCCGTTGAGGAAGCCGGACTACTTATTCGGCGATTCCATAAAAGATCCCGCCGCTGCATCTCTTGGAATGGAGCAATGGCTGCACCATGACGACGTTGGCCATTTATACCTTCCTCCGATTCCTCGTCACCGTTCGCTTGCCGAGCTTCGGTGTCAAGCTGTTCCATGAGAAATGTCATGGGGGCTAACAGAAGAACACGAGCGCATTTACTGTTATTATATCGTTCATGGCGCAACTCCCAGCTCAAGTAATCGGAACCGGATAACGGGGTTATATCTGGGGATCACAGGATTGAATGACCCACCCAAAGGTGAAATCTTCGCTGTTGCTTACACCATGAAGAATCGGCTCGCAGCTTTGGGTCAAGAAATGCCAGCAACCGGTCATCGATGTTATGAATGGGTACATTCATCGGATAGGCTATGGTGGACTCGTTTGAGCAACTATATCTTGGATCGGTTCGGCGAGGATTTGAAGGCTAGTGGCTTGTATGCAGCTATCCGCGCCACCATTTATGGACTGACCATTAGTGTCCCTCACTTTTTGGCGCTGTTGGAACTCTACAATCCCGACACCAACACATTTCTAACCAAGCATGGAGAGTTGGGATTGGCGTTGCACGAAATGTATAAAGTCTCTGGTCTTCCAATGGGGAATATGATTTATCAAGAGTATTTTCCTTCTAACAGGGAGCTGCACTAGTTAAAGTCGCGAACACCCAACCGCTACAATACCTTCTGGGATCTCATCTGCCACTACCACATAGCTCTGGCTGGTGCTGATCCATTATCGAAGAAGCCGCGGCTGCAGATTAGTTTGAAGAAGTTCGTGGATTATCTATTCAAGAACACGAACAGCGTCTTGGGTGAAACAATTTGTGAGTTGTCCCCGCTGACCGCCTCTGAAGTGAATGAGTTGATCAAGAAGTCAAACACTCAGTCTTATACTACAGCTGGCATTGAGGATGGCTTTGCTGCTGGAACCAAGTTCCAGACATTCTTGTGGCAAGGAGTTAAACAGATCCGGCCCATGACATTGCTTGCCGGGTATCTCGCTATCTGGCTGAAGAAGTGCATAGCGACATACCAATCTACTGATGCACTGCCCCTGGAAGTTTTGTTTCCCGCGGTTCTGCTCGCTCACCGAAAAAATTTATGTCTTCTTCCGGCAATGACCGCTGATATTCACAGATGGCTTCGCCAGATTGTGAACGCATTCACTCAGAGGGAGAGTTCACCACTAGCACAGATTCCCCTCACAAAGGTGGAACTCCCCTACACCTACTTAATGGCTTGGTTGGTGCTTCATCGCTCAGATATGATGTCAGCCCCCACTTCTGTGGATCCCTCCCTTCCTTTTCTTTAACTAATAGAAAATTGCAAATGGAAGGGACGAGGTTTTGCAGAGATCAGGAAGCAATTTCAGAATCAAAAGTGCTGGGTCTTTCCTACTTGCTTCCCATGATTTTCGGGTCAATACGGCAACTCATTGATCGATGTAGAGGAGCCGAGTACGGGTCGGACTTCCCTCGATTCTGGCTGTTTTGACTGGCTAGTTAATATCCGGCCGGGCTATGTGATCTTCCACGTACAAAACTATTGTTACATAGAGCCCTACTTGCCATGTTGGTTCGCCCATCAGTTCGGTTATGATCAGATTTATATCGGGAACCCGAACCGACAGCTTCGGACTCGTGGAGGTTTAGTAGATGGGGCTCGAGCATGGCTTTGGAACATCACTGGTTGTACTGGTGCCAAGTTCAACCTTCCCGGTGTCGAGCGTAAGTTGGAGCTGACTTTTCTACAGTGCCGATGGCTCTTGGCGGCCAATGAACACGTACCCGTTCAATCGATCACCAAGTCAACCGACGAAGAAGCTTCTCGGGTTGCTACTCGAATGGTATATGAATCCGAGCTCGAAAAGAGGAGAAGGAGGGAACCGGTGGGTCTTTCTAGTCATAAAACGCAGAGGGAGTCTACTTTTCCCTCTGGTAAAGAAACTACGGAACCTTATGCTAGGGGTGGTGCAGAGATTGGAGGCCATGGCGAAGAAGAGGAGCTGGAAACAGGTGTGTCAGATCCCCTCTCCTTAGAATTAATTAGCAATTACTGAAAGAACTCACCGCTTTCGACTGTCCAAACCTTCGACCCCTCTAAAGAAGCCAAAGATGCTAGTCTTGTTCACTTATCCTAATAAGATGTCGGTTGAAATCCCAGGTGTAGTTCCTGAAGAGGAGGGATAAGAGCCCAGCCTTATTCACCGGACGCGGTCCCGACCTACAACTCAGGTCACTCCAGGGCATGAATTACGCTCTAAATTTTCAGAAGAGAGGCCTGTCGATCCAGAGGGGGAGCGTCCGGCTAAGCGCAAGAAGCTGGCTTTTAAGCGAAGGGGCAACCCTCTAATTCCTGAAACGGGACCGGCGGATCAAGGACTGATAGTTGAAAGGGGTGAGTGCTTCTTTGTATAATTTCTTCCTGTATATGTTGATCTTTTGAAATTAAACAATTTCGTACTTCGCAAGAGAAGATTTTGCAAGCCACTTTATCTTTGACGCTTCCTCCCCGGATATTGACTTCTCGGAACCAACTCCTGGAATCAGGCTCGAAGAGCCTGTAGACGCTGAGACAAGTATTCCCAATGAGACTGGCGCATGTCATGACGTCGAGCCAGGCTTAACTGAACAGGCTGAGAGTCCAGGTATACTTAAAACCAGTAGCGCATCTTTTAGGTGGCGGGAACTGAACGATGAAGAATTCGTATCCTCGCTAACTGTTTCTATACTTCTTACTCTATTAGAAAAGCTACAATAGGTGGATCGAAGCAATAGGGTGCTGGAACCTAGTGTCAAAGTTGAAGGTGAATCTTATTTTGACTTTTGTTGTAAGTCTGGTGAATCAAAACAATTTGTATTTTGACTTTTGAACTTTCTTATAGATGCGATAACAGAGGGTCATGGTGATAAGGTGGGTTCCCGAGACGCCTCCTTCGAAAAGGAGAGTCTAGCCTCACTTGATCTGGTATCGGCCTTTGAGGATATGCTGCTCGATGATATGTTGTTCGAACAAGCCCAATACGAGGCCGCCGAACCAATAGGCATAGCTGGTTCGCCTGCATGTATGACTCTTATTCCCATGTTTTACTTATTTACTTGTCACCTTACATTTAATCATCGGAGGGTTCTGATCATAGGACCAGTCATTAAGACTGATACAACTACTCCTAATGGAAAGTCTATGAATCTGAGGGTCTCGATTTCTTGCTTTTGGCAGGGGTTGTTATTCACGCTCGGTCATCAAGCTTTGAGCAACAACTCCCGGTTCCCTTGGGAATGCCAACTACCGTACCTGCTACAGCTATTGGTGGGAGTTCAACTGAACAGGTCGTGAGACCAACTGAAGAAGTTGGTGCTTCGACGGCTGCTACACCCGTAGTGCTTCCTACTACAGCTATTGCCGATGATTCAGTATCAGATTCAGCACCGTAAAGGAGGGAGTCGGTAAAGTAGTTTTCCATTCTCTTAAACGATTGCTTATCCGCAACCACGGGGGATGACCCCACCATTCCTCCTCAAAGTTGCCTGAAGAAAGATGTATGCGAAGATTTGAAAATGAAGGATCTTGAGAGCAAGATCAACACTTTGATGTCAACTCAAGAGTTAAAGAAGACCGACATTCTGTGTCCCTATCTGAGGGAGTGGTAATCCATTCCGTATTCGGTGAAGTTCAACTAGATTAAATTCATGTTATTCGACGGAAGGGGTTTGCCCACTCAACACTTGATTTATTTCAAGTCCCACTTAGGCGTCATTTCAGACAATGAACCTTTGATGGTACGATCATTCGTTGGGACCCTTCACGTAGCCGCCTTTGACTGGTACCGCCATCTTAAGCTAGGGAGTATCAATAGCTGGAATGATATGGAGAGCATGTTTCTTACCAATTTCTTCGATGACGACATTGAGGTGTCAATCAGAACATTGTTTGATGAGAAGCAAAAGGACGGATAATCAGTCGAGAACTTCGTCAAGCGTTTCCGGAATAAGGCAATGAACTGTCGAGATCCGGTCATGGAGAAATTCATCCTCCAAACATGTCACAACAACCTTTCCTTGGATGTGCTGGAAGCTATAGGCGTAGCACCATTCAAGACTTGGAAAGAGTTGATGGTGCGCGGGGAAGCCGAACGATTCCTTAAAAGAAAGAAGGCCGAAAGAGGTCAACCAACAGTTAATGCCCCAAAGCAGAACTTCGTTCCTCGTGGTAAAGGAAAGGCATAAGCAAATGCAGTGGATGCCAACCAGACCTTACAAGCTACAATCGTAACAGCAACAACAGCCACAACAACAGGCGCCAAAGCAACAATCACCTCAGTGACAACAACGACCTCAAAGGCAGCAGAAGGCTTCTGAGCCAAAATTCCCGAATGAATACTCCTTCAAGGAAGATGAGGTCCCCGATATCTTCAAGTACCTATTGGAGAACAACATGATCAAGCTACCCCCAATCACCGATCACGAGGGAGCTAAGACTACGGATCCGCGGTACTGCGCATTCCATAGAGAAGTTCATCATCCTACTAAAACATGTTATGCCCTTAAAGACAAGATTAAAGCCTTGATTGATGTTGGGATTATCACCGCAAAGCAACCCAAGGAGAAGAAATTGGGTGCAAACACAGTAAGCATTAGTTTCGGCTCTGTTTCCCTCACGTGGTTTCAACCATAACCTATGATAAAGGTAGGGATGAGGAAGGTTAATGAAGATCCTCTCAGACAATGCCAGAAAGGACTAATACTACACACAACTTCCAATGGTGAAATTTATTGGGTTCATCCTGATCTACTTCAAGATGAGCAATGGACGGAATCCTCCTCCACGAAGAAATACAAGTCTAAGGGCAAGGGAAAATCTTGTCGTGCCACTACAGCTATTCCGGAGGAAAATGACGAAGGAATCCCTACCTTCCCACCTTTCGATGATGAGCATGATGCTTTTGCTACCAGCGAAGAACAGACCTTTGCCACTAGAAGTGAAAACGAATATCGGTTTGACTATTTCAAGATGGCCGATCAGCCAGCTAAACAGGGGGTGGTTACGACCACTCCCAATCTTTCTGAAGGAACTTCTCTGCAGCAGTCAACCCCTAAACAAAAGGAGACTACAGCCAAGTAGAAAGATAAAGAGCCCCAGCATCAAGAGGGTCAGAACCCGAAGCAGTCTTGATTCAATCATCCGATTAGAGGAGATAAACTGGGAAATTCAAACACTCCATACCGCTTCGATATTATGACCTAACTGGCTAACATCCCAATGAGGATAACTCTATACAAGTTTTTCGTCTATCCAAAGACACTAGAGAGGCCCTGCAAGAAGCCCTGGCCAATTCCGATGTATTCCTCACCCAGACCAAGCCGATCCCCGAAGAACCGGAGTATTTAGCTCAACACTGCAACCTTGTAGCCAAACAATTCCTTTTCATCACCTTCACCAAGGAAGATATGCAAGTAAGAAATTCAAAGCATGACAGGCCTTTATACTTCGCTGGATAAATTGGCTCCAACGTTGTTAACCGGATCCAAATCGATCTGGGTTCCGCTGTTAGCATCATACCACTTCGACTGATGTACAACCTCGGGATTCCAGCCAACAACTTAGCCTCCATAGGTACCGTCACTTATGGGTTCAACACTAGTGGGACTAGACCATTTGGCAAAAATCGGAGTAAGGTGCCAGCTTGGAGATCTAAAATCCAAAGTCACATGTTATGTGATAGACGCAAAAACCTCCTATAACTTACTATTGGGTCGACCCTAGATCTATGGTAACGTTATAGTTCCTTCTACCCTCCACCAGTGTCTCAAGTATGTAGATGCTAATAATAAGGTCAAGACGGTGGTAGCGAATAAGCAACCATTTAAGGGATTGGAAAACTATTTTATTGATTCTCTTCTTTATAGTGCTGAGTCAAACACTGAACCATCGGCCCAAGGCACGGACAGCGGAGAAGAAGCTGACACCGAGTCTGGGCTTGATTACTATGGATGTTTTGTATTGAATAACATTGTACCATTTGTAATCAATCTTGACGGTGGAGAATCGTCAGATGGTAGTTGTAATTGGCATCTTGCCAAAGATGTAATAAATAACGATTTAGAGTACTCGCCTTCTCTTGATGAGATAATGAAGGGATGATACGATGATCCCGATTTACACATGCTACTCCTATCATCTTGCATGACAAAGAAGCGTATCCAAGACTCCTTTGGGACGACCCTTGTCATTCCTGCTAAGAAAAAGGGTCAAAATGAGATAATTTATGGGAAAGGCGAGATGTCTCCAATGCCGAACCATTTTTCGAGAGATGATAGTGATAATGAGAAGCCTGCTCCTCACTTATCTAAGTATAGTTCAAAAGTGCATAACCTCATGGAAAAGTTGGGATACAATCTAACACTTGCAGAAGGACTTTGCTTCGGTCGAGGTCCTCGAGTTCCGATTAAGGCTTCGCATGTCCCAAAAGGGAAACCTGATAATTACTACGTGTACAGAAGAGGTCTAGGCTATGTCTCTTCATTCGAAGATGAATGTTGTTGGCAAGTCATTGACCAATTAGCGAATAAAGACAAGTACTCATATGATTCTTCAAATTGGGACTCTGACGTCAACATTGGAAAGATGTTCAAAGGCCTAATGTCGAACATGGCCACTGTCGACCCCACCACAATCGAGGAAGATGACCAACTACCAACTTGAAAAGATCCTTGGTTCCATCACCTAAACATCCAATATGGTGACCGGTTTGAACAAAGAGAACCTCCCACTGAAGATGAAGTGGTCCAAGTAAACATGGGTGACGAAGCCAATCCGATACCTATATTCGTCAGTGATAGCCTTCCACCAGACGAGAAAGAAAAATTGATTGCTCTCATCAGAGAATATATCGATGTTATCACCTGGAATTATGAAGACATGCCAGGACTTGATCCGAACGTGGCGATGCATCGCCTCAACATAAAATCAGATGCTAAGCCCGTCAAGCAACAACAAAGACGGTTTCACCCACAAATTATGGAGGCGATTGAGACTAAAGTTAAAAAGCTAACCAATTCAGGTTTCATCCGGGAAGAGCAACATCTTGATTGGCTCGCGAACATCATTTCGGTTCTAAAGAAGAATGAAAAAATCAGGATCTGTATTGATTTCAGAGACCTGAACACCGCCTGCCCGAAAGATGACTTTCCTATCCCTATCACGGAAGTCATCATCGACAACACATGTGGGTTCGAGAGAATGTCATTTATGGATGTATTCTCAGGATACAATCAAATCATGATGTATTTGGATGATGAGAAACATACCGCCTTCAGGACACCTCTCGGCGTCTTCTGTTATACAGTCATGCAAGTCGGCTTGAAGAACACAGGTGCTATGTACTAACGAGCAATGACGAAGATTTTCCAGGAATACCTCCGAAAAACCGTCGAGTGCTACGTGGATGATTTTGTCATTAAAAGTTATAATAAAAATACATTAAGACTTAAGGACAATGTTCGATCTCATGTGAAGTCATCAATTGAAGATGAATCCTACCAAGTCTTTCCTTGGAATGTCTAGTGGCAAATTCCTCGGGTTCGTCGTTACCATGAAGGGCATCCATATTAACCCCGACAAAGTGAAGGCGATAAATGAATTGTAACCCCTGAGAAACCTCAAAGAACTCAGGGGACTATAAGAAAGACTGGCTTACATCTGGAAGTTCATTTCAAACTTGTCCGGGAAATGTCAACCATTCTCGAAGCTCAAAAAGAAGGGCGTATCTTTTATCTGGGACGATATCTGTCAGAAGCCATTTGAAGATATCAAGGAATATCTCTCAAATCCTCCTGTTCTCGTAGCACCGAAGTTGGGTAAACCGTTCTTGATTTACATCAAGGCGATGAACCACTCGTTAAGTGCTTTACTTGCACAGGACGATGACAACGGTCACGACCAGGCAATATATTACCTAAGTCGAACTTTGGTAGGTGCCGAATCTCGATACCCAATGATCGAAAAGGAATGTGTCTCGCGTTGGTGTTCACCATCCAGAAAATGCGACACTACCTCGTTGAGCAGACGATTTACGTCATCTCAAATGTTAATCCAGTCTGGGTTTTCATGACGCAACCGACCTCCATGAATTGGCGGTTAGCAAAATGGGCCCTTCTTCTATCCCAATACTACTTGCATTTTAAGCAACAAAAGACGGTTAAAGGATAGGCAATTTGTGATCTTCTAGCGGCTAACCCTACAACAAATACTGCCAAATTATATGAAGATTTACTCGATGAAACCCATGAAGTCAACACTACCTTGCATCAACAGGTGTGGCAATTATACTCGATGAAACCCATGAATTCCTCAGTTGAAATCAAAAGCTTCCTCCTTGTGAAAAACTCTTCTTCTTTTGAAATGAAACTTAATAATGCTTAAACACAAACTAAACTCTTTCAAAACTTGATTAAACAATTTTCTTAGTTGATTAGAAGTTAGAGGGTATGGGGTATATATAGGATCATAGAACAAGCCCCAAAACCAAGAGAAAACCAAGGAAAAAGACAAAAAAATGGAAACCTAAAAATCTGAAAAAACTAGCCGTTGGAAGCTTATCACTCGACTGACGGGGTTCATCAATCGACTAATGAACTAACCATTGTAAGCGGTTTGCAGCTTGTCGGTCGACCAAAAGAACTTATCAATCGACTGAAGGACCATCAGTTGATTGATAGAACGTTAGTTGCAGAAACATAAACTTTTAAGCACTTTCTAGACGAGTTCATCAGTCGACTAATAAAATCCATCAGTCGACTGATAACAGGTTATCAGTCAAAAACAAACAGTAAATCTGATTTTCAAACCTCTTTAAAAATAGTAAATAAATTTTAAAAAATGTAAAATTTTGGGAAAGTTTATAAACATGAATATGAACATGTTACAAAAAGAAATTTTGGAATTATACTTACCATTTGTAAAATATCATTATTTTTGCAAAGTGTGCATAATACATATTTTTGATGAATCTTGGAAATGAAGTTTGACATGTAAGAACATGTGAAAACTTTATGTAATGTTTTTATAAACGTTATAAGACATGAATGTAATGTAAAAAAGATTAATAAACTAATATTGTATTGTTTTCTCAAATAAACTCATTTTGTAATAAAAATCAAAATTGTGTGTGTATATATATATATTGAACTTGAAATATATTCACACAATATACGTTACAAAACCACTAATATACCTTAGTGATTGCGCACACAGCTTGATCTTGAATTTTTAACTCTGATATAAATGGCTTTTCATCATATATGGATATCCTGTAAAAAGAAACAAGCCACAACCACTGGGAAACAAATTAGCTATAAATTATTTGGCAAATCATCATTAAAACAAAAGGGCTAACAATCTCCCACTTTTTGATGATGACAATTATAAAATGTATATAAAATCTAAACATGAATGAAATATGAAACCATCATAAACCAATAAATTGGCTATAAATTGTTTGGCAAACATCATCAAAACAAAAGGGCCAACACGGAGCACTTGCACTATTCGTCCACTTCATTGCCATTTGAGACATGAGGAATGGACATTGTTGGTCCTATCTTCCCACCAACGGTTAAAGGCGATCGCTTCATCCTGACGACTACTGACTATTTCTCCAAGTGGGCCGAAGCTATTCCGCTCAGAGAAGTAAAGACGAGTAACGTCATCACATTCATCAAACACCACATCATTTATCGATATGGTGTGCTGAAGCAAATCTTGCATGACAACGGCCCTCAATTTGTCAGTAACGCCTTCATCAAATTCTGTGAGAAGTTCAGGGTTGAAGACATTTTATCAACAACATACAATCCCACTGCAAAAGGATTAGCTGAGGCCTTTAACAAAGCAATCAAAAAAATTTTGTCGAAGCTCGTGAAAACTAACAAATGAGAATGTGACGATAAACTTGGAGAAGCTCTCTGGGTCTATCGCACGACAGTCTGCACTCCTACTGGTGCAACCCCATATTCCCTGGTATACGGATGTGAAGCTGTCCTCCCATTAGAGATTTAGATTCCCCCCCCTACATATTGCTCTCACAACAGGGATGACGATTGATGAACAACATCAGAAACATCTTGAAGAACTCGAGACATTAGATGAAAAGTGCTTAGAATCCCAGCAACAAATTCAATTTTATCAAGCCAAAATCTCCAGGGCTTTCGATAAGAAAGCCCAATAAGAAAGCCCGACAGTGAAGATTTAAGGAATGAGACTTGGTCCTTGCCGTTCAACGACCAATGATTGTCAATTCCAAGAAGAAGGAAAAATTCCAACCCAAATGGGAAGGACCGTTCATGGTAAAAACAGTTTATTCGAACGATGCATATCGTTTTGGTCACCCAAAAAGGTGATAAAATCATGATACCAATAAATGAGAAGTTTCTGAAGGAGTACTATCCCTAGTACATTCGGGATAGCCTATTTAATAGGAAGTTTCTGGAGAATGCTACACAGGGTATTCTTAAGGATAACCCAAAACTAATTGATTCTTAATTATGACAAAAAAATGATGATTAAGAACCTCCCACTGTAGCTATTTAATCATTACCAAGATGATTAAAACCCTTCCACTGTGATTTTCGAAACGCCTTTCGTTGTGATAAGATTCAATGACTTCATCAAGTCAATCTTTCCTCACGAAGCATCCACTGTGACTCTGAGGTCCTTCAAGGATAAAGCACAGTTCATCTGCTCACATGCCAAACCCTTTCTCGGTCATCAGAACTTTCTTGCGAAGCGAAAGATAACAAGAATCTTCTTTCCTTCGTCCATAATCCTTGGTTGATTTCAATCGCCAGGATCTATTCCATCCACTCCCACTGTTATTTGTATCTTCACTCCTACTGTTTCTTGGTCAAACATTCCTATAGTTGGGACCAAAGCCAAATTCCCCTCTTGATTCCTTCAATGAACGAGAGGTCCACTTTCAGAGTCGGATTTCCCTTTCGATAAATGAAATGCCTCCACTTGGTCAATTTGAACGATCAAACCTATAAAAGTTAGGATCGTCTCAGTCCTCCACTTGGTCAAACCTTCCTACGGTTTTGATCAAAGTTGGAATTTCATCTTGATAAATGAGAAATTTATCTTTCGATCAGGTAACCAATCCTATAAAAGTTAAGGTTATCCAGATCTCTTCGATTTTCGGAGTGGAGATCCCACTCTTAGTTTTACTATTCAGGAGTCTCGAAGTGGAGACCCCACTTTGAGTTTCTTTCGCAGGAGATAGAATATAAAATTCTTCCTCTCTCGCATCGTCTCGATAAATGAGAAATCTGTCTTCAGATCGGGTAACCAATACTATAAAAGTCAGGGTTATCCAAATCATTTCGATCCTCAGAGCAGAAATTCCACTCTAAGTTGCTTTTGCAGGAGATAGAATATAAAATTCTTCCTCTCCGGCATTGGGTTTGTCT
>NC_033798.1:42080795-42081629 GCF_001876935.1 Asparagus officinalis | reverse complement strand
CCCCTAGGGTGTCTCGGATTTTCCGAGACACCCCTAGGGTGTCTCGGATTTTCCGAGACACCCTTGGGGTGTCTCGGAAATTTTCGAGACACCCTTGGGGTGTCTCGGAAATTTTCGAGACACCCTAGGGTGTCTCGGAATTTCCGAGAAACCCCTGGAGTGTCTCGGAATTTCTGAGACACCCCTTGGGGTGTTTTAGAATTTCTGAGACTCCGTTGAGGTGTATTTGATTGTTTTCCCCGTAGATTCTTTGTCCGAACTCGGATTTGAGTGATTCCGAGTGCGTTGGATGCTTGACGAAGAGTTCGATCCGCTCTGGTGGTTGGATTATCTGTAGAGTGGTCGAGGCACGAAGGGCGTTGTCCTTTTTGTGAACAGTGCCGGGTTATTGATTGGTCCGGGTCTTCGTTGTTCCGAAATCCTATCAGCTTACGTAGCTCGTCGATTCACTTCAGTCGTTCGTCGACGTCAATTAGACTCCTGTGGCTCGGATAGTGACGTTCATCATCGCTCATTAACACTGAACCGTTCGTGGAGACCTATAGGCAATTTTCGATGCCTACAGATACCCCCTCCGCCTCAACTTAAGAGGAGGCGTTGGGTCGGATGATCATTGCAACCGGTGCTCAGGCACAGGTTCAGCCTCTTGAAGATGTTCCCCTTTCTCCTACTTCTCGTTTCAACCAAAGAATCATGGAGCGGACCATCGAGAATTTTCGAACTTGCCTCCATGATCAAATAGTGTTGGATGAAGGCTACTCTTTTGACTGGTTCAAACCACATTTGGACATGTATCTAAACAAGTTATACATGTTGACGAGCATAGATGTGGCT
>NC_033798.1:42022817-42080785 GCF_001876935.1 Asparagus officinalis | reverse complement strand
TTCTCCCTTCCAGAGGTGCTTGGAGGCGGCGAAAAAGGACGTCCAGGCATTGCTTGGCCCTCGGTCAAAGGACGTAGTTGCCTAGGTCATTGAAAATGCTTGATCCATATCAGAGGAATAGAAGCAATACTTAGATGAGACCATGGCCGAGGAGATTCGGCTGTGATAAAGGTAGAGTGAGCTACTATAACCATCGAGGAGATGGTCGAGGAGCATTAGAAGGTTGGCGCCTTTTCGACAGATGCGGCCCAATCCATATCAAATGTAAAATAAATGATCACCGAACTACAAGTCTTTTTGGCTGTTAAGGAGTCAACTTATGAATGGGCCACGCAAGAGCTGAAAGAGGTAGAGGACTGGCGATAGCTGATTATCGCCGACCTTGGGGGGAAATCAAGCCCTCGAAGTAGTGAGGGGGAAGCTCCACAAAGCTATCATACTCACTGAGGAAGACATTCAACGGGAGACCCTCACCACCTTAGAGAGGGAGCACCAAAGACAAGTTCAAGATGCCAAGTCACGGTTGAAGAGGTTTTGACTTCGTTTGGATGTACCCTCTTTTGTTGGACTTTATTCAAAAATTTAATCGTAACTCCGTTCGAACATTTTGTCAAAATCTTTCTAATGAATGAAATTACGCTTTCATTGTCTGCTTGTTGCTTCCAACGCTTTGTGTGCATATTTTCCAACTCTTGTTGGGTGACACCTAGGATTTTTAGCAAATCCTCAGCTATCAACGGATTTGATTTGCCTTTAGTGATTACCATTCGAATCGGGCTAGTCATACTATTCCTCTTGGTATGATGAGTTATCGAGAAGTTTCTCTTTGGCTTAATGCTAAGTTTTCTCCTCTTCCCTTAGTCGTTCGAGGCGTCGGTTTAGGTTAACTACAACCATTTGGTTGTAATTGAGTTGGGCCGTGTCGTTAAGCATAACAACATAGTCCAACGCGAACAGTCATCGTGTGCGACCAAGATAAGATCCGAATAAAAACTCCTCATTTGGCGGGTTGCTGTTCGGAATATGGGGTCGATATGGCACATTGCTTGGTAGGACAATATCAATGAACAACGTCATTTGTGGGAACGATGGTGTTGGGGGAATCAAATCGTTTAGGAACGCAGGAGTGTGACGATCGATTGTTGTAGGAGTCATCGCATGGTAGGCTGCTACTCATCAATTGTTTTAAGTATATTAGAATGTTTGGAATGGATCAAGCCGCTCAGGGACGTATGAGTGTGACAACTGATCGATATAGTAGCCATTGCATGGTAGGCCACTACCCATCGATTGTTCTAAGGATACTAGAACGCTCGGAATGGATCAATAGTTCAAGGATGTATGAGTATGATGATTGATAGGACAACGTCATTTGCGAAAATGACAGTGTCAGCTATCAGAGGTAATCATTAACATGACAAGAATTGTCGCGACCGGAGCGACTTTGTGGACTTACCGCTCTATTGAAGAGAGTCAGTATGTAGATTTTGGTCAGAGGTGTGGTGTTAACATGTCAAGGATTATCGTGATCGGAGCAATTTTGAGGACCTATTATCCTATCGAAGAGGATTGTTAAGTTGATTATGGTCAGAGGTGATTGTTAACATGACAGTGGGAGTGGAACCATCGTCCTATTGGAGAGGATCGACGAGGGAGATTTGGAGGAGACTGTTAGAGATAATAGTTAACTTGATAGTTTACAAGATCCATCATCCAGATGAATGAAACTGATGGAGAAATGACTATCAGATGTGATAGTTAACTTGATAGTTTTGGGGACCCGCCATCTTATTAGAAAGGATTTGCAAGGGAACTTGGCTTTGGTCCTAACTGTAGAAAGGTTTGACCAGGTGGAAGATTTGGGATGACCCTAACTGTTTAAAGTTTTAGTCGTCCATTTTGAAAGTGGGCCTCTTGTTTTTGGAAGGAATCGAGAGGGGATTTTGGCTCAGGTCCTAACTAAAAGTATCCTAACGCCACTAGAAAAGAACCCTAGGGGGGGTGAATAGGGTTTATGCTAATCTAATCCGATTTAATACCGATTAAAACTTATTAACAAATATATCCTAGCAAATAAAATATGAACAATATATGTGCAAGGATAATAAACCAAGGGCAATATGAACACGACAAGATAGTGGGAATACAAATAATAAACAATAGACAAAGGCGATATAAGATATGAACACAAAAATGAGTGCGCCAATGCAATCATAAACTAACGATATGATCACGGAGTTCAGTTCCCACGACTTACGTCTCCCCTCCTCACCTCAAGGAGATCTCCACTATCACAACCGGGTTTTCTACGCTCACCCTAATAATGTTTACACCTCACACTCGGTTTTCTAGCTCACATAAAACTTTACAATCACTCATAATGTAAACACACTAACTATCACCTCAAGTGTTGGTCTCTAGCCCGTGTCTCCCTCAAGTGTTAGGAATTACAACCTCTCTCTAGGCATTATTACCACCAACCCCACTCCTCTTGGAACGACACCGTCTCTCACCACACACTCCTCTTGGTGTACTAGTGTATTACAAAGTGATCTACACAATTAGGCTCACAAATCAAATGATCATTCTCTAAACAAGGTGAGAATATAATATAAGCTCCCTCTCAATGTCACACACCCACAACCCCAAATTATACTATGAATGTAAATACAATAAGCTTAATGGTTGTGTGTGAACAAAGATATTTAAATCAAAACTAAACTCAAATAAATTCTAGCTTATGCAAATGAAAATCAAACATATAAATAGCTAGATATGAGTTTAGAAAACTTCTCTATAGATAACAAAAGAGAGAGAGAAGAGTGAATGCTCAAAAACCAAAGGATGATCTCCTCAAGTTATTGTGAAAGTTTCTTAACAATCAAACTCTTGAAACAAACTTAAACAAAACTTAAACACCCTTTAAAACTTGTTTAAAACTTTTCTTAATTCATTCTCTTAGTAATTTTTGGTTTGAGGTATGAGGGGTATTTATAGAGACCCCAAGACACAAAAAAATCAAAGTAAAAAGATCAAAAACCCAAAACAAGATAAGACAGGAAAAAACTAGCCGTTACAGCATCAGTCGACTGACGGCTTTCATCAGTCGACTGATGAGCTGACCGTTAGAGGCATTTTCCATCTCATCAGTCGACTGATGACCTTATCGGTTGACTGATAACCTCATCAGTCGACTGGTCAGTCGACTAAAACAAAATAAAAACTTTTTGTTATTCCAGTAGGTTTCTTCAGTCGACAGAACACATTCATCAGTCGACTGATAACACTGTATCAGCCTGATTGAAACAAAAAATCTGATTTTTAAATTGCCTTTAAAAATAGCAAACAAATTCCAAAAATTATGAAACTTTAGGAAATGATTATAGACATGATAATACACATGTTACAAAAATGTCCAAAACATGAAAACTTGATAGGCATGAAATTTGATGTTTTGACATAAACCAAAATTTGAAACTAAATGTCCAAAACATGAAAACTTGATAGGCATGAAATTTGATGTTTTGACATAAACCAAAATTTGAAACTATGTAAAATGATTCTTGATAGGCATGAAATTTGATGTTTTGACATAAACCAAAATTTGAAACTATGTAAAATGATTTTATAGGCTTGATAATAAGTAAAAACTATAGTTGTTAAGTCTAACCAAAAATACAATATTTTTTCGAATACAATAAAATATGAAACATATAAAAGTGTATATGAATATATAATTGTTGCATATCTACATAACTAAACCAAAAACTAAAACTTGTATATATATAACTATATATAAATCAAAAACGTGTATGTGTGTATATATGATATTGAGCTTAAAGTATCTAACACACATAATATAAAACCTAAAACTAAATTACCCAAGCTTGAAGGTCTTCAATGAGCTAGACTTGGTAAACTATGTGGATGAAGCGGGATCTTGGATCTTTAACTAGAATGCAATGCTTCACCCCACAATTTCGCCAACCTCCATTAGATTTGATCGTGAATACTAGATTCCATCCATCCTCCAACTCATTGTTTGTCTAAATAGATAATAAAACACAAACACTAGGCAAACAACATAGTCTGATACACCCATAAACTTTCATCGAGCCTCTCATCCCAATCACGCTTACTATTGGAGGTTAGTTTGGTCAAGATCTTAATGATCGTCTTATTGAAAGCTTCAGCTAATCTGTTTGTTAAGAGATTGTAAGCTGTGGATGCCAGGTTCTGTATTCTAAATTTGTCACAGAACCGAGTGAAGGCATGTCTCACGAATTATAATCCGTTGTCATGAATGATGCACCTCAAGATGCTGTATCGGTAGATGATGTGATGTTTGATGAACTTCATCACATCGCTGGTCTTGACTTCTCTTAAGGGGACAATTTTGGCCCACTTGGAGTAGTAGTCGGTTATCGTAAGGATGAAGCGATGACCCTTGGCTGATGGAGGAGATACCGGTCTGATGATATCCATCCCCCATGTTTCAAACGACCATGAAGTCGCTGTCGGATGCAGGTCTTTGGGTGGTTTGTGCCTGTAGTTGGCATGGATTTGACACATGTGACAACTCCTGGCATAAGCGACAACATCATTGACTATTTTAGGCCAATAGTAGATAATTCTTGGCAAGCGGTCCCAGAGCTTGGGTCTGGGTTGGTGAGCTCCATAGATACCGTCGTGTCCCTCCCGTAGGGCTTCCTGTGCTTCTGTCATAGAGAGATATCGAAGCAACATGTCTTCGTATGATCTTCAATACAATGCCTTTGTTATTGCATTGTAGTAGAATCTCGGTGCGCGCTTGCGAGCAGAATCTCACTCCTTGATATTTTCAGGTAATATATCATACAAGACATAGTCGATGATCAGAACCAATCTCTCGATTTGGATTGGCTTGAAATTTGGTGAGTTGCATTCACCTCTGAAGCGTACTCTGGTTAGTAGAGTTGTCGGCTTGCAACGATGACATATTGGCTTGTCCCAAGTGGCTGGGCTAGGTTAGCTACCAATGACGCTAATGCATTTGCGTGTGTGTTCTTCGAACGGAGCACGTGTTCTATGTGGAAGCTGTCGAATGATTTGGCTAGCTTGATGGCCTCTTGGTTACATGGGATTAAGTCATCATTTCTCACTTCATATTCTGCCATCATCTGTCTGATGATGAGCTAGGAATTTCTCACTTTATATTCTCGCTTCATATTCTCCTATCATTTTTCACCGTAGGCTTCGAGGTGCTTCACCCCGAACTCCTTGGCGAAGTCGAGTCCAATGAGCAGTACATTGTACTCAGCCACATTGTTGGTAAATGGCTCAGTTAGTGAGAAAGCTCAGGGCAATACATGGTTTTGTAGAGAAACCAAGACCACCCCCACACCTGCGATGATAGACCCATTTGTGCCTAAGCGAGATGCGTCTTCGAAGTATAGTCATCAGGCTTCTTCTTGTAAGGTTGCATTGACCTCGTGGGTTTCATCCGACATGTCTTCAAACAGGTCAGTCTTCAACTCGATTGGGTGACTGGCCATGAGATCACAGATCGATTGTCCTTTGACAGACTTCTTTGGCATAAAGTGGATGTCGTATTGAGACAACAAGAGTACCCATCACAACAGATGCCAGTTCAAGGACTCAGGCTGTGTTATGAAGACTCAGATGGGGTTCATTCGGGAGATGACATGAATAGTTTGACCGACCAAGTAGTGTCATATTTTCTAAATTGCGAATACTAGGGCCAGACATTCCTTTTCGACCATGGGGCATCACCGTTCTACTCCCTGTAGGGTCCTACTCAGGTAGTATACGCCTTGCTCAAGGCCGGCATTGTCATTCTCTACTAAGAGGGCGTCGAGAGAATGCTCCATTGCTCTCACATAGATCAGGAAGGGTTTCCCCAAGACGGGGGCTGCCAAGACAGGTGGATTTGAAGATAGTTCTTGATCTCCTCGAATGCTTATTGGCAAGGCTCGTCCCACACGAAGGAAATTCTTTTCTTCATCAGGTTGGAAAAAGGTTGGTATTTACTCAACAGATTTGCGATGAATCTTCAGATTTAGGCTAAATGTCCTTGTACTCCTCTCAATTCCTTGAGATTCCTGGGTGGTTTGAGCTCTTGGATAGCTCGTACCTTGTCTTGGTCAATGTGGATCCCCTTCGTCGTGACAATGAATTCGAAGAACTTGCCACTGGTCATGCCTACGAATGACTTCGTGGGGTTCATCTTTAGTTGATGGGACCGCCTGAGGTTGAACATGACTCTCAGGTCTTGAAGGTGGTCGTCTTTGTCATGACTCTTCACGACTAGGTCATCCACATAGCATTTAATTGTCTTCCATAGATGATCTCAGAAGATTGTGCTCATGGCGTGTTGATAGGTTGTGCCAGCTTTCTTGAGTCCGAAGGGCATGATTGTGTAACTATATACCCCCATCGGAGTCCTGAACGAAGTGTGCTTCTTATCCTCAGGGTGCATCTTGATCTGCTTATAGCCTGAAATCCGTCCATGAAGGACATCCTCTCAAAACCACAGGTGTTGTCGATGATGACATCCGTGATAGGTAAAGGGAATTCGTCTTTGGAATATGCAGCGCTGAGGTCTCTAAAGTCGATGCAGATGCGGATCTTTCCATTCTTCTTCAGGACTGGAATAATGTTAGCCACCTAATCGGGGTGTTGCTCATCTCTGATGAAGCCTGATTCGATCAGCTTCTTCACTTTGGCTTTTATCACCTCCATGATTTATTGAAGAAACCATCTCTGCTGTTGTTTGACAGGTTTGGCATCTGAGTTGATGTTGAGGCGATGCATGACGAACTGAGGGTCAAGGCCAGGCATGTCCTTATAATTCCATGCGAAGACATCGATATATTATCGGATGAGGGATATGAGGTCTTCCTTCTCCTAGGGAGGTAATCTATCACTGATAAATATGGGTTTAGGACTTGTCTCGTCTCCCATGTTAATCTGAAGGATTTTGTCCTTCGTGGGTGGTTCGCACTGTTCGAAGAAACCACTCCATTGGGCATTGACACGACGATCCCATACTTCATCATAAAGCGGGATCTATTCATCTTCTTGGATTTTTGCAGTATCGACCATAGCCATGTTGACCGTGAAGTTTTTGAACATGGCCCTGATGTTGACATCTGAATCCTAAGTCGAGGACGTTGACGATTGATCATCTGAGCGAGCATTGTTGGATATTCAGTCGAAATTGTAGTACAACTCCGAGGAAGAGGAGGAGTAACCTAGCCATCTTCGTGTTTTTCCATAGTAATTGTTAGGCTTTCCTTCTGGTACGTATGTAGGTCGGAGAGGCGTCTTTCGGCATTTGCCGTACTTCAAACCTTCTTTGCGGATGAAGTCATAACCCATCCTCTCCATCATGCATTTTGTGATGGGGCTATAACATGAGAATTAAGGAGTGGGTTTTTTTCGTCTGACTCGTCCCTTAATGTACATGTGGGCTAGTCTATGCTTCCGAAGATAATTTCTTACTGAGAAATATTTTGGGCGGGTATGACAAAAACTGCTTGCGAGGACTCGATCATTTGTCTGTTTGTGATGAACGACAAGTACACAGGCAAGTGTAGAGAAGAGTTGTTGTACACCCTTGAGATCGAGTTATTGAACTCATCATTAACAGATTCTGAATCGGACGACAAGTACATAAATGTGAGTTCTTCATTCGGTGTGAGCCCATCCGCTTCATGAGTGTTTGCTACAACAGGGCTTTTGTAGTCGATCACAATGCACTCGATGTCGTTGAAGACAAGACCCTAATGCACTCGATGTCGGCTTTGATGCCACTACTAGGTTCTTCCACGGGGGACTTATCACCCGATTCAGAGTCCTGGTAGAGTAAGGAATAGGTGAACTAGTTATCAACTCCCTTAAAGGGTTGTTTATCCACAACCACCACCTTCACTTGGTTGTAGTTGTTCACATACTTCAAGCATTGGTGCAGTGTGGATGATACTATCCGATTGCTATGGATCCATGGTCGACCATACAGCATGTTATAAGAGGGTTCTACGTTGATGACATAGTAGGTCACCTTAGTTTTCATGTCACCCAGTGTACGTAATAAAAATTACCTTTAATCCCTATCAGAGAAGTTCAGAACAAGACTGCTAAAACCTCGCCCGAAATAGTAAAAAAGGGGAAAACACTGATATCTCTTAAACCAGAAGGAATTTGGCAAAACGAATGAAGGCAAACAAACCCTTTGGTTCAGTTTGGTTGGCTCCATCTCGTTGAGATAGGTGATTTTCATATATAATTTGTTAAATTCTGACATGCGGTTTGAAAGCTATGACATGTTCTTCGTGGCATGTTCTGGAGCTCCCCTGCATAAGGTGAGCTCGCCTGCATAAGGTAAGCTCGCCTGCATGGGTCGATAGATCGCCTACACAGCTTTGCCTGTAGAGTTCGCCTGACAGCTTGAAGCTCGGCTGAAGGCTAAGCTGGCCTGATTGGGTCAATAGATCGCCTGCATGGGTCACCAGCTCGCCTGCAGTGTTGCTAGCCCACCCGCAGGGTCGCTAGCTCGCCTAAAGTGTTGCCAGCCTACCCGCAGGGTCGCTAGCTTGCCTGCAATGTCACCGACTCGCCTGCATGCTCCAGCTCGCCTGCTGCAGAATCGCTGACTCACCTGATGACTGATCAAGCTTGTTAGTCGTCCACTTGAGGTATGGAACCGGTCACATTAGTGGTCACATCCCATGTTTTAAGGGAGAGAGTATGATACTCCTTGTCCTATCAGTGGTCACATCCCACAAGTTAAGGGGGGAGTGCATTGTGCTCCTTACCCAGGGATGGCCATATCCCACAAATCAAGGTATTAGCCATGGCTCTCCTTTTCTATAAATAGCCACACTTGGCTAGATGAAAAGGGTTCTTTTGTTTTCTGGAGGACTTGGACCTTTTGAGGGGCTAGATGGGTCTTAGCCTTCTTTAGAACTTGACCTTCTTTGAGTGGCTGGCATAACCTTTTTTGGGACAGCCCCCTTGACATTTTTTTAGTCTTAATCTGAACTCTCAGATTTGGAGACTCTTGGCTCATTGACTCTGCAAACTCTTGCATTGTAGCCTTCTTGGTGCTTTTAGCCTTGATACTCATCAAGCTCGGGCATTCGAACTCCAATTGCAACTTCGATCGGTTTGTCCAAGAGAAGCAAACTCGGCACGAGCACCGAGGGAGGCGTCCTACCGCTATTGAAGAACCCACGTTAAATAAGGAGGGCCATTCCCTTCTCCTCTATTATAACATATTGATCATTAGTTTGTAATAAGCCACTCTTATAAATACAAACGACACCTCAAGTAGGAAGTTAATTTTTTACACCCAACAGAAGATGGCAACCACAGTGGGAGAAACCGTTTCTTCAACCAAAATGATGGTGGTATAGTTCGATAAAATTGTGGTGAGGACAACTGTTAAGTCCCTCGTGATAGAGTTCGAGGAGTACTTATCTTCATCCTCTTCTAGCGGCAATGCGTCTCGCAAGTGCTATAGAGTTGCGCGTGTGGCCTAGCCCCAAGTAGCCGAGGCAACCACGTCGGAGAACACCACCTGAGCAAGCACAGGGGGTTCTATCTCCCCTAAGCCCATCATGGCCGAGCTGGAGGCAAAGGATGCAAGTTCAGGGACTACTCAATGGGTCATTAAATGATCCTCACAGACCCCCATGCAAGAGGAGACGTTAATTCATGTCGGTGTGGACCACGCCTTCGACGTCAACATGAACTCTCCTCTCTCCAAAAGAGCTAAACAACAGTGACGACAAGCTCTTGTCCGCCAAGAGGTGCAAGCCCTCATCTCTGATGAAGGCCTGAATTACTATTCAGGCCTAAAGAGATCCAAGCCAAAACGCAAGATTCCTAATTTTGGTGAACTAAACCGATCAGGCGAGCCCACCTACTCAGGCGGGCTTTGCTCCACTGGAAAAGTTCCAAAAATTAGTGAATTTAGTGTTTTTGGTGAGCCTACCAGTTCAGGTGAGCCCCACGAGCTTCGCTCCATGAGCAAGGTTCCTAATTTTGGCGAACCACTCAAATCAGGCGAGCCCACCTACGCAAATGGGCTCTGCTCTTCAGGCGATCTTCCCAAATATAGCGAGCCTCGTAAATATAGTGAACTCTGTAGTTCAAGCGAACTTCATCAAGTTCGCCTAACGACCTAACTTCCCTCGTAAGTCGACCTTCGCCAGAAAGGCAAAGCTGCAATTCGCCCAATAGGCGAGCCTCGACAGGCCGAACCTCGCCAACACATGTGAGGTCACTAATAGATGTAAGCTTGCCTAACAGGCAAACCTCGCCAGACTGAGCCTCGCCGACAGGCTCAAGTATGCCAAACAGGCGGACCTTGGCAACCTCGCCTAATAGCTCGACCCTACCTGCAAGAAGAAGTAGTTCACCAAACAGGTGAACCTTGCCTGATAGAACTGGAGGATGAACCTCGCCAATAGGCTCAAGGTCGTCGACCACGTGAACCTCGCCTAAATTAACAGACGGTTGAACTTTACCAACAGGCTTAAGATCGCCTGTCTAGGCAAGGTCACCTGAGTTCAACGTTTAGGAAATTTCTCAAGTGTTCCCATTTGGACTCCTTTGAGGCTCCTTCATTTGAGCGCTAGCAGTTGGCTGAGGCTCAAGCTCGCCTGTCTAGGCAAGGTCGCCTGAGTTCAATGCTTGGGAAATTTTCCAAGTGTTCCCATTTAGACTCTCTAGAGTCTCCTTCATTTGAACGCCAGCAGTCGGCTGAGGCTTAAGCTTGCCTTGAACCTCGCTTTAATGACCAGTCAGCTCAACCTCACCAGCAGTTGGATGAAGGTCGCCCAAATGCTCAAGCTCACATGCAGTCAGCTAGAGCTCGCCTACATTCTAGACCTCATCTGTTTTAGTGGGGTCGGTTGTATCCGACACTTAGGGAATTTCCCAACTGTCCTCATGTCGGCTCCCTTGAGCCTCTTTCATGCGACTTCACGTCTTATCCTTCTGATGCTGGGGGTTGTCACTATCAACTTATAGGGGATCTCAGAGGATGTTTGACTTGCAAACGTACACCCTACGAGACTTCCGATGATGTGGAGCTCCTCGCCATAACGTCAATGAGACAGGGAAGTCCAAGGCCATTGAGCTTGAAGGTATCCACCAAAACATTCGCACCCAAATGAGGGTAACAATTCCATTTGACTACACGCGCCTAGCACCCATCTCTGATGACGACGATGATGATTGCTCGGCAGTGGCAACGTCGCAGGCTTCAAGCTCTATTCAGGGCGCAGGCACAGAAGTGCACATGACCAACACCCCTAATGAGATATCCAGGAGACTCGACAAGCAACAAGCAATCATCGATTCCCTAAAGGAGATGTTGGAGCATCTTCTGAGTGAGAAAAAGAGGGGAAAAGAGAGGACTTAGAAGGCTTCGTGTAAATCCTCGAAGCACAAAGAGCAGGTGCCTACTCCTTCTCACTCCTCATCCAAGTCATCTAGAGTAGCGTCATCTTCAGATCATAATCCGAGGAATAAAAGGCTTGACGAGTTCAAAAATTAACTTGACACCTTGAAGCTCTAGAAGCACATGGACAAGATGGGGGTTGTCAGACTGTATCCGATTAAATGAGATACAGTCTCCTACCTGGCGAAGTTTCAGCCACTGGACCTCCGACAGTTCAATGGCAAGGGTTCTCCTACCCAACACATTTATTACTTCCAGGTACAAACTGGATACATAGTGGGGAATGATCCAATTATGACTCGACTGTTCATCAGCACCCTCAAGGGGGTCTTTTGAATGGTTCCACAGATTGAAGCCTAAATCCATCATTTGCTGGAAGGACGTGGAAAGGCTCTTCATGGCCAGATTCTTCAACGATGACAAAAAATTATCTGTGGCCACCTTGCCTGCTACAAAACAGAGGAAGATAGAGTATGTAAGAAACTTTGTCAAGAGGTTCAGGAACCAATCGCTGCATACACATGATTGGATTTCCGAGGCCACTCTCATTGAGATGTTCTAGAACAATCTCTCCATCAACATTTTATCCAACATGGGCACTGTCATAGCTCACTCATGGAAAGACTTAATGCGCCAAGGAGAACAAGTCGAGAGCATGCTCAAGCATATGGATACTGAAGAGCCATATGAATTTCAAAGGGGTGATGACCAAGACATCTTGGTAGTGGAAACTACCTCCTCATCCAAACCCTATTCGCAACAGAGGGGCAATGCTTCGAAGCACCAGAAGCCTACGATAGCATCTGTTGAGTTCGTCGACTTGGACCCTAACTTTGGGGTCGACTACGAAGACTTGGCTACTACTGGCCGAAGATGATCGGTGACGCTTAAATGCATCAATCGCCAGAAGACCTGCATCTGACGACAACTTCATACCCATTCATAGTAGAGACGGTCTACTCGAGTGGGCAATGTGTTAGCAGAGGATTTCATCATTTAACTCCCACGAGGTCAACTAAGGTGTTTTTACCCTTTAACCCTGATTCTCGCCAGAGTAAGGGTGGTCTCGGTTTCTTTGTGAAACCATATACTACCCCAAATCTCCTCCACATTCCCCCGTTGATCCTCTTCATCAGGACAATGGGCCCACATGAACTATCATCACCTCGGATAGTCAAATTTTGTTCTACCATGCAATGTGTCACTATTACAATCAACATCGTTATACTCATTCCTGAGTCAATGAACGGCTTGCCACCCTCCCATTGGAGCATGAGGTTAAAATGATCCTTCCACCTCCCACTTGGTCAAACTGTCCTACAATTAGGACCAGAGCCAAAATTCCCTCTCGATTCCTTCCAAGATCGAGAGTCTACTTTCAAAATAGACGACTAAAACTTTGAACAGTTAGAGTCATCCCACATCTCCTACCTGGTTAAACCTTCCTACAGTTAGGACCAAAGCCAAGTTCCCTCGCCAACCTTTCTAATAAGATGGAGGGTCCCCAAAACTACCAAGTTAATTACCACCTCTGATAGTTATTTCTCCATCAATTTCATTCAACTGGACGATGGATCTTGGATAATCACATTTTTATTATAATTTTATACCCTCATTATCTATTTTATATGAATAAATATATCACTAATAATTGTTTTTATCTTTAATTGCATGTTAATAAAAAATAAAGCCCAAGATCTCTTTTCTCATCAAAAGCCCAGAAATATTAATGAAGAAAACAAGCATCAAACTAAAACCACAAAAGCCAAAAGCCCAAAGCCAAACAAAAAAGAAATCTGCGGATAGCAAAAGGAGGCACCTGGGCATCGATGCCCCCATCGATACCCCCATCGATGCTAACAAAACAGTTACAATCCTATGGCTGAAATTTGATTAGTTTGGATAAGATTTGCATCCAAGGGCTCACATTCATTGATGTTTACTATAAATAGGGATAGAGAATGAGGGGTTAAGGGTGTGAAAAATTTTATAACTCTATTTGGAGAGGAGGGTTACTCTTAATTGAGAAGACCTTCCAAAAATTATAATTTTTTGTTGTAATCAATAAAAGAATTCTTTCACCACTTTAAATTTTCTTCTCTTTATTTGATGATGATGGTGAATATGAAGATCAATTTGAAGGTTTGCTTTTATTTTATTTTTATTTCTTTTTAGTAATTTCTTTCTTATTGCTTGTTAGTTTACATTTACATTCATGTCTTGTAGAGTAGATTTATTTTCTTGTCTTTATTTTATGCATTTTTAATTTGTAGAGTAGATTTATTTTCTTACACTTTTATTTCTTTTGCAATTTAGTTAGATTTACTTCTTGTTCATAGTGTAAAGTTCCTTGTTCTTATTTCTTTTCTTTGTAATTAGATCTTATTCTTTTCATTTCATTCCTTGTTTTTATTTTTTAAGATGTGGAACTAATTCTTATAGGAATCTTAGAATTACATAAAATTAGCTTTATTTCCTTTATATTGTATGAATTATTCTCTTATACGTAAAATAATCATGTATAGGATAATCAACTAGAGAATTAATTGGTAGAAGAAGAATTTGATAATTTATGCTTATCTTGAGTGGTTTGATAGGTTATGCTTATGAATTCTAGAATTATTATCTAGTTGTTATTCTTATCATGAATATTAATTTTACTTAGATGATAATTTGAGAGGTCATATTTTCCTTAAATGGTTTGATAGTCTATGCTTAATAAATCTAAAGTAAAATATGATAAAAAGAGAATAGTTTATATTTTATAATTGAAATTAGCTAGTGGATTCAATTATAGATTTCTCATATCTTTAATTGAATCATTCATCTTTAATTGAATTCTAGATTTCTCACCTTTATTTTTCTTTCCTTATGTTTTCATTCATCACATCCACTCTTCATTTCTATCATCTAAAATCTCATTTATTGACTTTTGCACATACTCACAACACTACTCATATCTCTTCACAATCATATTTTTATCACTCCTAATTGTCAAGCACAAAACATAAGAACCGAATCTAATTTTCTTCTACAAACACCTTCCTCGTGGGATCGATAACTTTTTATACTATAACTAGATTAATTGTGCACTTGCAACTTTTGGTACATATTTATGCCCCCATCAAGTTTTTGGCGCTGTTGCCGGAGAACGGCACTAAGTAGGATTTTATTATTTTGGTTCTTTAACTTGTGTGTTTTCGTGAAGGAACCGCTTGAAGCTTAAAAATCTTGGATTGAAGATCAAGGAATTGAAGAATTGTATTTGGGTAACTCTTCTTTCTAGAATTTTCAATTCTACCCTTTAGCTACTTCTTCATAATTAGAGACAATTAGGACTTAAAAAAGATTTTATTTTTGTCGACCATAATAAAATCCACCCTCCACTTGGACATTTACTAACAAGATAATAAATTCAAACAATATTCCCCATTCTCACAATTGTTTGATTGTTAACCCTAATTAAAAAAAAGATTTTTTTTCCATCCTTTTAGTTGCTTTTAATTCATAGGGTTGCATTGCATATACTTAGTAGGAATTCACCAAAGTGATTTGAGCATCTTGATTTGGCACACACTTAAAAATATTTTTAAGGGCAAAACTCCATAATCAAGATAAGGTGAGGGATTTCATCATCCTTTTCTTAACCCACAAATCATTAATTCCTCACTACATAAACCCAAGCCTTCTTAAAACTCATTAGACGATGGCCCCTAAGGACTCAAGCTCAATAAGGAACAAAAAATCCCTAAGTGCACCGGTTCAAGTTTTCTTGGATTAGTTTGTGTCTAAGGAAATATTTAGGGGTTACGTAAACTCCGTAAGGAACAATGTACTTAATTGATCTCTGATCACCCTCTAGTACTATCCTTACCTGACTAACTACCCAGGTAAAACTTTAATCTTTTCATTTTAGGAGTTTTCTTTTCATTTTAGGAGTTTTTGGTTAGGAGATGGTCTAGTTGAGTTAGGCTTAACCCTAGAGTTAGAGTGATTGAAAAGTGATTGCTTTTGATTTGTTTTAGTTAGGATTTTTCCTTTATTTCTTTTTACTTCTCATAATAAAAAAAACTATTTTTTTATTTTTCCTTAAAAAAAGTTGTTTTGGTGTATGCAAACGTGAATTAAGGATAATACTCATCGTTTAATTCGTGTTAAACCAATTAAAAAATGGCTAATCAACCAGTTCTCCAAGATATGTGTCATCCCACTAGAAATGCAATCCCTTCTTGCATTAGGCTCCTAGAAGCAATTGGAATAAATTTTGAGCTTCGACCGTACTACATAAACATACTTCCCAAATTCCTCAGAAATGAAACTGAAGATGCTTATATCTTTATCTCGGAATTTGAGGAAGTATGTATTATGATTAAAATGAGAGAATTAACTGAAGATGCGATAGATTTATCCCATTTGCTCTCAAGGACAAGGCAAAAAAATGGTTGTATAGCTTGCCCATAATTTCCATCTCAACTTGGGATGAATTTATCACCGCTTTTCTTAAGAATTTTTTTCCAATTCATAAAACGGTAAAGCTTAGAAACAACATTCAAAACATTAAAATAGTCCATGGGAAGCCATTTTGGAAGTACTTTGATAGGTTTAAGGATCTTCTTATCCAATGTCCTCACCACGGACTCGAGAAACGGCGATTATACCAAATAATCTATGAAGGATTGGACTATTCTTCAAAGACTTATTTAGAATCCATGTGCTAAGAAGATTTCATGAAAAAGAACACCGATGAAGCTTGGGAATTTCTAGAGAATTTGTCCGAAAAAACTATACAGTGGGAACACTATGATGATAGAGTTACATCAGTTCCCCAACCTAAGTCTAGTGGTATTTCCTTAGAATCGAAAATTGCCTCGAAGCAAGGATGGAGACAATTCTACGAATGTTAGAAGCCTTAGAAATTAAGGAACGAGCTCCAACTCAAATTAATAAAGTTTCTAACCCAGGTTGTTATAACTGTCAGTCTCCTGCCCACGTTTCAGAGGAATGTCCTGTCCTAGGAAACCCCCATTCATTAGAATAGATGAATGCTGCATTCTAACATCCTAGAAATGAGCCATTTTCTCTAACCTACAATCTAGGTTGGAGAAATCATCCTAATTTTGCACGGAATCAAGGTAATCCCTCCAGAAATCAAACTTTCATTCCCGCTTCAAACCAATAATTTCCTAGGGCAAACACAGTTCCGTTCAACTCACCAAACAATTTTCAACAAGCTAACCTATCTTTTCCAACCTAACATCCTCATCCTTATCAACTTGTGAATCCTTCAAATTCTGATCATGAAAAACGTCTAAGTGTCTTAGAAAAGGGTTTAGAGGCTATGATTAAAGCCTTTGCACAAAGCACCAACATGTTGACCCAGTTATCGACCACTCTAAATTCCTTCATGCAAACAACCGGCCAAGTGCTCAACTCGAATACTCAAGTCATAGCCCGGTTAGAAACCTAACTTGGGCAACTAGCCACTGCCATGAGCAAGAGAGAGAAAGGAAAATTTTCAAGTCAACCTGTTGCTAACCCTAATGACAATGGATCCAGTTCAACCCAACCAGCCCAAGTGAATGTAGTACACAGTTTGCGATCAGAAAAACAGATAGACAACCAAGTTAGAATGCCACTGGATCAAACCTCTTCTCCCATCCAATACACTCCTTGTAATGGAGAAATTCCTCCCGATGACCAAGAAGCTGAACATGAGATTGAGCCTGATCTAGATAAGTATAGGCCCGTTGCCCCCTTTCTAGACAGACTAAAACCTAGAAAAAACTCCCCGCAAGTTGAGAAAATATTTGAAACTTTTAAACAGGTCAAGATCAATATCCCTCTTTGTTTGGGTCAAAATTTGATGTTTTCATTGCCTTGAATCTATTACAACTTTGGTCGTTATAATAAACTCAAATAAACGAGAAAAGTAGATCTTTTTATAAGATCGACTTATACAATGAAAATATAAAATAATACAACTCTTGGCAAACAGCGCAACGGACGATTATCACCCGCTGCTTGCGTGGAAACTTCACCTGTGTTGGGGACGTTAATATCCATGGACCATCGCAGATCAGATCCGGTTGACATATTAAGTTATTCAAAGCTTTTACTTCACGAAAGAAGTAAACGTTGCAGCGATAATCCTGACTAAGCGAGATCACGGCTCTTCTCGAGATTAAGACTAAGCTTAAATCCGGAGGAATAGGGGACGGGTCTCAGATCTCTTGAACTCCACTCTTTATGCACAGGAATTCGCTAAGATCTGCTAACCCTCACTGTAAATTCGTGGCTCCACTCTCTAATTCGGCAGCGTTTCACCCTCTTGATCTCCGGCCTCGTGAAATGAGCCCTTAGTCTTGTATTGATAGGCTTCAGTTAGGGGGTTTTCGGATAAGAACAATGGATTCAGCCTTATCTTCAGTTAATAACTGTGTAACCATGTTTGGGGATGATATCCAATCAGTTAGGACACACAGAAACGAATAAATCCTGAGAAAACCCGTGAAAACAAAAAAGAACGTGTTTTCGGATCAAAACCGGCCGAACCTGTCCGTTGTGGCGGCTCGGTCTTGGCCGGCCACCAAATGGCGGCTCGGCCCATGGCCGAGCCACTGGCACGATCGAGTCGTTTTGACGCGACTCTGCAGCCAGAGGCTTTCTTTGTTTTCAGGGTTCTGACTTGTTCCCCCGTTTACGTGTATTTCATCATTTGCTAACGGTATGCTTCCTTGATTCACTTTGCGTGTTTCATGAATGTGTGGATTGCTTGGCGGTGGCGCCGGACGAGCGAGTGGCCCACTTGGTTGGCCGTTCCGGTGACCGAGAGCGTACGAGCCACTTGGCTGTTATTCCGTGAGTACGCGGGCTACTTGGAACTGGCTGAATGAGTGTTGGATGCTTCTTTCGCTGTTCCGATGGCCGATGAGCGTGCGGGCCACTTGACGGTGGCCGGTGAGTACGCGGGCCACTCGGACAAATCCTCTTGACTTGGATGATTACATTTGTAGTTTCCCCTTCGTCTCGAGCTATATACGGGAACCTATAGGCATTTTTAGACGTCTATAGTTACCCCCTCATAAGTGTTTCAGTCTTATTCCTTTATAGTGGAGTCTGAAATACTTTGGATGTGATAGGCCCACACATTCAGTCGGTGTTAAAGGACCTATAACCGATTTCAGTTCTTGACTTCTCCACATTTTAGTCTATTCAATATTTTATTGAACAGTTGAAATTCTTCCAGTGTACGTTTATCGTCTCACAGTTGTCGAAGTCTCGAATTGAAGTTGGTGAGTTAATTTTGGCTAGTCTCGTTGAGTTGACTTTGAATCGATTATCTGTATCGCAACCGTTGATCGGCATTGACCTAGGGCTATGCGTCGATTAGCATTGACCTTAGGGTTTTGTATCGATTGGCATTGACTTTTATCGTAATGCGTTGACCGACATTGACCTAGGGCTATAAATTGACTGGCGTTGACCTTAGGGTTTCATACCGATTAGCGTTGACTTTCATCGTAACGCGTTGACTAGCGTTGACCTAGGGCTACGCGTTGACCGGCATTGACCTTAGGGTTTCGTAACGATTGGCATTGACTTTCATCGCAACGTGTTGACCGACGTTGACCTAGGGCTACGCGTTGACCGGCGTTAATCTTTGCTGTAACGCACTGACCGACGTTAACACAGTTATACTCGTACGTTTGCTAGAGTTTACACAGTTTAAGCTCTTAAGGCATTGGAGCGTGGCGATCCCAAATGTTAGGGCTGTAGGACCAACTGTTAAAACTGATTCATCTGCATGTATGACTCTTATTATGAAGTTGTTGGATGCTCAAGTTACGAGACCAACTAATAGGGCTGGTTAGTCAATGGCTCTCATATTTATAAGATTTTTGACAAACCCTCAGCCATCAACGGGTTTGATGATCCTTTACCGACTACCGCTTGAGTCGGGCTAGCATGTGAATTGTTTAAGTCCGTTTCGCATGTGACGTTGTGCTAAAAAAGTTAACTCTTTTAGTGCTACGATATTGAATACGTAGACTTCGTCTTTCTCACGAGAATAGACTACCCGACCACATGAATAGAATGCAGACTCACGATTTTTGGCAAATCCTCAACCATCAACGGATTTGACGTGCCTTTACCGATTACCGTTTGAATCGGGCTTGCATGTTGATTGTTTAAGTTCGTTCCGTATGTGACGTTGTGCTAAAAGAGTTAACTCTTTTAGTGCTATGATATTGAATACATAGACTTCGTCTTTCTTACGGGAATAGACTACCCGGCAACGCGTGTTAGGCACTGACTTATCTCTTCTTAGGATTCGGGATAAAAGTCCCCAGACTTGGATTCTGGTGTCTTTTTCAATCGGTGAAAGACTAAACCGGCAACGCGTGTTAGGCGCTGACTTATCCCTACTTAGGATTCAGGATAAAATTCCCCGTACGTGTGAGGCACAGATTATGGTGTTATTAATAACAACTTGTTACAATGTCGAATATATGGACTTTTATCCTTTTTACAGTTAAGGACTAACTGGCAATGCGTGTTAGAAGCTAACTTATCCCTACTTAGGTTTCAGGATAAAATTTCCCAGACTTGGATTCTGGTGTCTTTTTCAATCGGTGAAAGACTATACCGGCAACGCGTGTTAGGCGTTGACTTATACCTACTTAGGATTTGAGATAAAATTCCCTGTGCGTGTGAAGCATGGATTTTAGGAGTTATAATATTGCAAGATTATGTCTTCTCTTGGGGTAAAGATGAACCCGATGCGGGGGAGGAAGAATTTTATATTCTATCTCCCAAAGCTAAAAAAGAAGAATTTTATATTCTATCTCCAGTTGCTAACGGAAACTCAAAGTAGGATCTCCACTTCCAGAATCCGGAAAGTTGAAACTAAGAGTGAGATCTCCACTCCGAGAATCGAAAAGATTCGGATAATCCTAACTATCGAAAGGTTTGATTACCGAACTAAAGGTGGGTTTCTGGTTTATCAAGAATGAATTGTGGTTTTGGCTCTAACTGTAGGAAGGTTTAACCAAATGGGAGGTTTGAGACGATCCTAACTGTAAGATGGTTTGATCGCTCGATTTGAAAGTGGACCTCTCGTTCATGGAAGGAATCGAGATGAGATTTATTGTGGCCCTAACTATAGAAAGGTTTGACCAGGTAGACAGTGAGAGTGGGAGTACAAATCACAGTGGGAGTGTTAATTTGTACCCATCACTCAGTGGGTGTTCTTGATATTAAGTGATAAGAACTTAACACGAAGGGGTTTGACAATCGTCAAGGATTGGCAGATTAAAATTCCAAACATTATATCCTGACTCTAACAATGGGAGTGTTGAGTACACAGACAAAGTGTGAGTTTGAATGGATTAAACCAGAAAGAATTTTAGTAGACCCACTGTTAATTAATTTGATCAGTGAGGGATTTTGTGGTGGAAGACTGTGAGTCGTCAAACACCAATGAGAGTTTTGTGAGGGAAAATTGATCCAACGAAGTGATCGAATCTCGTCTCAGCAAAAGAGTGTTTGAAAATCACAGTGGGAGTTTAGTGTTCATCACTTAATTAGTAATGATTGGGTTATCCCTAAGAAAATTACATGTAGCATTCTTCCGGAAACTTCCCGTTACATGAATCATCTACCCCCAGCTTCCTTTGCGAAATCGGGTCTGATATTGTACTTAGTTGGATGATCAGGTTATCCTTAAGAATACCAGGCGTGGCATTCTCCAGGAACTTCCCGTGAAAGAAAAAAATAGTTTAGACTCATATACCTGTTGGAGTTTTGCGAAGCAATTTATACTCGTATACTCTTCGGAGTTTCGGAAAGAACAGTTTATACTCTTATACTTGTCGGAGTCTTCATTCGACTTAATTGAGCGTTATGATGCCGGCTTCAACCAAGGTTATTCGACTTAATTGAGCGTTATGATGCCGGCTTCAACCAAGGTTTGGATGCTATTCTTGAGAGTGAAGCAAGCCTTGGTAGGATGAAGGATCCTCCCGGCTTCAACCAAGGTTTGGATGCTATTCTTGAGAGTGAAGCAAGCCTTGGTAGGATGAAGGATCCTCATATGGTATGCACAGTACTTCGGATCCGTGGTATTATCAGCTTCCTCCTGATCTGTGATAGGTGGTAGCTTGATCTTGTTATTTTGAAGGAGGGACTCGAAAATAGCTGGAACATCTTCGTCCTTGAAGGAGTACTCTTCTTGGAGTCTCGGATCCGAAGTCTTTTGCTATCTTCGGGGTTGTTGTTATGAAATCTGATTAACGTCAATAATTACTGCAGGTGCCTTCCCCTTACCACGGGAGGCGAAGTTCGAGTTTGGAGGATTAGCAGTCAGTTGTCTCCTCTCGGCCTTCTTCCTTCTGAGGAAGCGTTCGGCCCGCTCTCGGCGTATCTTCAACTCTTTCCAGGTATTGGAGGGTGCTACTCCCATAATTTCCAACACGTCCAAAGAGAGGTTGTTGTGACAGGTTTGGAGGATGAAGTCCTCTGTGATCGGATCTCGGCAGTTCATCGCCTTATTTCGGAAGCGCTTGACGAAGTTGTCGATCGTCTCATCGTCTTCCTATTTTCTCATCGAAGAGTGTTCTGATTGACACCTCGGCATCATCATCAAAGAAGTGAGTGAGGAATAAGTTCTCCAGTTCATCCCGGTTGTTGATGCTTCCAGGCTTGAGACGGCGGTACCAATCAAAGGCGGGCCCGCGAAGGGTGCCGACGAATGACCGGACCATCAATGCCTCATTGCCAGAGATCATGCCCAAGTGATACTTGAAGTAGATCAAATGGTGAGTGGGCGAACCCTTCCTGTCGAATGGTATGAAGTTAGTCAGGTTGAACTTTGGCGGGTATGGTATTGAATCCCACTCTCGTGGGCAAAGACAAGAAATACCAGTTCTTTTTACCTCTCGAGCAGACATCAGAATGTTGATTTTGCTCTCGAGGTCCTTCATCTTTTCGTCCTCATCCGTATCATGCTTCGGACGATTTCTGAGAGGAACAATAGGACCACCCCAGTGTTGTTATCATTGGTGGGACCACCCCCGGCGTCATTATTCTCAGTGAGACCACCCCCAGTATTTTGGTCAACAGGGGGGTTGTCAGCATTAAGGTGTTCGTCCATGTCTGAATCGTCACCTATCCAGTAGGTATTATTATGACGACTAGATTTACTAATTTGATTAGACAAGGCCTGGATCTGTTGGTCATGCTCTTCCCTTATCTGCTGCATAGCTATTTCCATTTTGATTTTGAATGCTTCTTTCTGCTTGGCTAGAGCATCCTCAACCATTTTAGCTACTTCCTCGGTGTTAATCATAAACACTTCGCAGGATTGTCCTGGATTGGATACCGTTTTGTCAGAAGTGACTGCAGAGACGCTTCATCATCCGAGGATAATCCCCTCTGTATTCTCTGATAATCTCTACGTCTAGTAGTCCCTACGCGTAGCCAAGTTAGACGATGTGATACGAGCGGGTCTGAACTAGAAGGTCGAGCCGACTTTCCCTTATATGACATATTAATTGTGACTTCTGGAAGTTCATCATCTTGGACAGCTAATCGTTTCTTATGGAGACGCTTTGGTTTGGACTTAGCCTTTCCATTAGAGATTCTCTCGAATACCGAGACCCTCTGTGGAGCGGTATTGGGGCAGCTACATGTTGATAATACTGTCCTAATTATCTTGGTAAACGAACAATGAAAGTCCATCTTCCAGGAATCTCTCTTTCGAGATCTGTTCGTACCCCCAGCCCGATAGCACAACTCATCGGCATGATGACTGGAGCAATCTATCGCGTGTTGGTACGACTTCTCAGGTATAATGACGTCATCTGACGAATACGTTTCCTTCTGAGGACTTGTTGCCTTGATGGCATTCGCAAGAGTCACACGTTTAGAGCCACGCTTTCATGAGCACGGGCCCTTAACGGGCTCTTGGATACTAACTTACAGTTTGAGGCCGTCAGTTACAGGATTTTTCCTATTGTAGAAAGACTGTGATTTATTGCGAGGGCGTGTGCGACCCCCATCTCGAGTAGTTGCTTGTGGTTTAGTCACCGGACCCAAGTGTTCTTTGATTGAAACTTTGCCTCGATCCTCGTGAAAAGGACCCAGGCGATCCGCCATCCTCATCTTGGATCGGGACAAGTCCATGCTACCACGGGGCTCTACCGGAGGTGTGTGATTCATTGGGATAGAAACAGGGGCTGTCGGAGGCTTAAACGGGACTGCAGGAGATGAACCGTATGTGAACCGAACTGAACCGGGTACGAACCAAACCGAACCGGGTGCGAACCGAGGCCGAGCCACCAGATGGTGGTTCGCTCATTCCGGTAGTTCCGGGCGCTGTTTGATTTTTTGTCGACATTATTTCAGACTTTGGTTTCCAGACTTGGTGTGGTTTCGGTGGCTTCTTAATCACATCTTTTTGCTTCAACTTCTGCACTTCTTGCACGAGAATCCATGCGTGCGTAATCAAGGGGTGGCGCTTCTGAATGCGTTCCTCGAAGGTTGAGCGGGTTTGTTTGACTTGGATCCATTCATTCACTGTTGGTTTGGAGGAGAGGACATCTGTTTGCTATTGGGGCACTCGGTTCCTTCTGAGTTTCAGATCCGCCATATAGCAGATTTAGTCAACAGACTCCAAAGCCTTGACGAGTCGGCGCACGAGGCGTTGACGCTACCTTTGGCGAGCTCTCTTTGATAAAGTGGGGGCGCCGCCAGGGACTATCTCCTTGATTGAAGAGGAGTTCAGAGCTGCAGATCCGACTTCGTTGGTAGTCGGAGGGGTGTTGCAAGGTGAGATGGCAGCATCAACGAGGGCCTTTATCTTCCTACGCTTACGAGGGGTAGGCTTGTGAGGGGCTGAGGATCTGGAGGTGGACGACGACAGATACTCCTCAAATTTTAGTTGGTCAAACTCGTACTCAACCTCCTCGTCAATCGGGATCCAGATCCATGGTTGCGGCATGATAGCTTCGGCAGCGAAGCTATTGGCTCCCACTGTGCTCGCCAGCGTGTTTAGGTCAAAAGTTGGTGTTTTTATTGCCTTGAATCTATTACAACTTTGGTCGTTACAATAAACTCAAATAAACGAGAAAAGTAGATCTTTTTATAAGATCGACTTATATAATAAAAATATAAAATAGTACAACTCTTGTCAAATAGCGCAACGGACATTTATCACCCGCTGTTTGCGTAGGAACTTTGCCTGTGTCGGGGACGTTAATATCCGTGGACCACCGCGGATCAGATCCGGTTGACAGATTAAGTTAATCAAAGCTCTTACTTCACAAAGGAAGTAATCGCTGCAGCGGTAATCCCGACCAAGCGAGATCACGGCTCTTCTCGAGATTAAGACTAAGCTTAAATCCGGAGGAATATGGGACGGGTCTCAGATCTCTCGAACTCCACTCTTTATACACAGGAATTCTCTAAGATCTGCTAACCCTCGCTATAAATTCGTGGCTCCACTCTCCAATTCGGTAGCGTTTCGCCCTCGTGATCTCCGCCCTCGTGAAATGAGCCCCTAGTCTTGTATTTATAAGCTTCGGTTAGGGGGTTTTCGGATAAGAATAATGGATTCAGTCTTATCTTTAGTTGTTAACTGTGTAACCACGTTTGGGGATGATATCCTATCAGTTAGGACACTCAGAAACGAACAAATCCTGAGAAAACCCGTCAAAACCGAAAAGAACACGTTTTCGGATTGAAACAGGCCGAACTGTCGTTTGGTGGCTCGGCCTTGGCCGGGCCACCAAATAGTGGCTCGGCCTGGCCGAGCCACCAAATGGTGGCTCGGCCCATGGCCGAGCTACTGGCCCGATCGAGTCGTTTTGACGTAACTCGGCTGCCAGAGGCTTTCTCAGTTTTTCGGGTTCTGACGTGTTTCGCTATATACGTGTATTTCATCGTTTCGCTGACTGATACGCTTCCTCGATTCACTTTGCGTGTTTCATGAATGCATGGATTGCTTGGCCGTGGCCGATGGGCGAGCGGGCCACTTGGTTCATCGTTCCAGTGGCTGATAAGCGTACGGGCCACTTGGTTCGCCATTCCAATGAGTACGTGGTTTACTTAGAACTGGCTGATGAGTGCCCGGGCCAATTGGAGGTGGCCGGTGAGCGAACGGGACGCTTGGTTCGCTGTTTCGGTGGCTGATGAGCGTGCGGGCCACTTGGCAATGGCCGGTGAGTACACGGGCCACTCGGACAAATCCTCTTTACTTGGATGATATACGGGAACCTATAGGCATTTTTTTAGTCTCCCCTTCGTCTCGAGCTGTATACGGGAACCTATAGGTATTTTTTGACGCCTACACTCTTTTAGACGCAATCGAACAAATCCCCTATTATGCAAAGTTCTTAAAAGCCTTATGCACTAAGAAAAGAACCACGAATGTCCCTAAGAAAGTCTTCTTAACTGCTAACCTCAGTGAAATTTTTTCAAAACCCATGCCCTTAAAGTATAAGGACCCTGGTTGTCCCACAATTCCATACGTCATAGGTAATACTCACATTGATAAGGTACTTTTAGACTTGGAAGCCAACGTCAACCTCCTTCCTTATTTAGTCTATCAACAGCTAGGTGTAGGAGAACTTAAACCGACCAGATGCACTCTACAATTAGCTGATAGATCCATGAAAATTCCCAAAGGAGATGTAGAGGATGTTTTGATCAAGGTTTGAGAGTTTATTTTTTCTGTTGATTTTATTGTCTTGGAAATGCAATCTCAAAAGTCAAATTCCAGTCATTCTAGAAAGATCGTTCTTAGCCACCTCAAATGCTTTGATCAATTATAGGATGGGTCAGATGAAACTATCTTTTGGGAACATGACTGTTGACCTTAATATCTTCAACCTAGGAAGGCAGCCTAATGATCCATTTGATCAACCCATGGAAGTGAACTTCATTCAGGGAATATCCAGTGAGCAACAAGAGGGAGAGTGCGAGCCAGATTCCAGTGTATATGACTTAGTGTTTGAAGAGCCTTTTGAGGATGAAATAGAGTTAGATCCACTGGTCAATCATGTATCTGTAATTGGCTAGCAACAAGAACCTTTAGAGATAGAACCCCGAGTCCAACTTCGCCCATCTGTGGAGGAAGCCCCTAAATTAGAGCTCAAACATCTACCTAAAAATCTAGAGTATGCCTACTTAGGGGAGAGCAAGACTTTATTAGTTATCATTTCTTTTGATTTGACTACCGGTCAAAAGGAAGCTCTCTTAGATGTTTTAAGAGAGAATAAGGAAGCCATTGGATGGACCATGGCTTATATCAAAGGGATTAGTCCAACCATTATTTAACACTGAATCCATTTGACAGATGATGCCAAACCTACTAGAGATCCTCAACGTCGATTAAACCCAGTGATGAAAGAAGCTGTTAGGAAAGACATTCTAAAATGTCTCGATCATGGGATCATTTATCCCATTTCTGATAGTTCATGGGTGAGTCCAGTCCAAGTTGTTCCAAAGAAATCTGGGATCACTGTGATCTAAAATGAGGCTAATGAACTGATTCCCACTCGGATCCAAACTGGATGGTGAGTTTGCATTGACTACCAAAAACTCAACTTAGCCACTGATTCCCACTCGGATCCAAACTGGATGGTGAGTTTGCATTGACTACCAAAAACTCAACTTAGCCACTCGAAAAGATCACTTCCCTCTTCCATTCATTGACTAAATATTAGAGCGCTTAGCAGGACACGAGTTCTATTGTTTCCTGGATGGATATTCAGGTTACAATCAAATCCCTATCGCTCTCGAAGTTCAGGAGAAAACCACATTCACTTGCCCGTATGGAACATTCGCATACCGGTGCATGCCTTTTGGGCTGTGTAACGCACCTGCCACATTCTAACGTTGCATGATCAGTAATTTTTCTAACATGGTAGAGAGATTTTTAGAAATTTTCGTGGACGACTTTTTCTTTTTTGGTGGCATATTTTCCTAATGTTTGCATCATCTTAAACTGGTCCTAGAACGGTGTAGGGAGAAAAATCTTACGCTCAATTGGGAGAAATGTCACTTCATGGTCAATCAGGGCATTGTCTTAAGACATGTAGTTTCTAACAGGGGAATCGAAGTAGACAAAGCTAAGGTAGATTTCATTTCTAACCTTCCTCCTCTGAAAACTGTCAAAGATATCAGATCATTTCTTGGTCATGCTGGTTTTTACCACCGTTTTATCAAAGATTTTAGAAAAATTGCTCGACCTCTGACCAATCTCTTAGCTAAGGATATATCATTTATCTTCTCTCTCGAATGCCTCAAAGCCTTTGAATTTCTGAAAAAGGAGCTAACCACAGCTCTTATCATTCGTACACCAGGCTGGACCTTACCCTTCGAACTGATGTATGATGCATCCGATTCTACAATTGGTGCTATTTTAAGACAACGATTTGATAGAAAACTGCACGTGATCTACTACGCAAGTAGGACTCTGAATGATGCCCAACAAAATTACTCTATCACAAAAAAAGAATTTTTAGCTGTAGTCTTTGCCTTAGAAAAATTCAGGTCCTACCTCATCGGGTCTTTAACCAAAGTTTTCACAGATCATGCTGCACTAGAGTATCTTTTGGCCAAAAAGAATGCTAAAGCACAGCTCATTAGATGGATTCTCTTACTTTAGTTTGACATTCAAATTCTTGATAGAAGAGGAGCATAAAACCCCATAGCAGATCACCTCTCTAGACTCCTGAATGCACCAACCTCAACTGTCCCAATCAACAAACATTTTCCAGATGAATACTCCTACAAATCCAATCTGTTCCATGGTTTGCCGACATTGTGAATTACTTAGTCATGAAACAGATTCCCTCTCATTGGTCTAAATAAGATAGATCTCATTTCCTCTCCTAGGTAAAATACTTTTACTGGGATGATATATATCTGTTCAAATACATTCTTGATCAGAGCTTTAGGAGGTGTGTTCCCACAGAAGAAATTAGGAGTGTTCTATCCTTTTGTCATGAGCAAGCATGTGGGGGCTATTTTGGCCCAAGAAAAATAGCTGAAAAAATTCTCCAATGTGGGCTATACTGGCCCACTCTTTTCAAGGATTCATACGAGTTTTGCAAAACCTGCAACCGCTATCAGCTTTTAGGAAAAGTCACTAGAAGAAATATGATGCCCTTAAAACCCATCTTATCTGTTGAACTCTTTGATTTGTGGGGTATCGATTTCATGGGTCAATTTCCAAATTCATTTGGTAATGTTTACATTCTAGTAGCTGTCGAATACATGTCAAAATGGGTTGAGGCGGTAGCTTGCAAAACTAATGACAACAAGGTCGTTGTCAAGTTTCTGAAGGAGAATGTTTTTGCACGTTTTGGAGTGCCCCGAGCAATCATTAGCGACAACGGTACATATTTTTATAACCATTCTTTTGAGACTTTGATGAGGAAATATTCGATCACACACAAATTATCAACTCCTTATCACCCCCAAACCAGTGGTCAAGTAGAGGTCGCTAATAGGCAGATCAAACAAATCTTAGAAAAAATAGTTAATCATAACAGGAAGGATTGGTCTATAAAATTGTGTGATGCTTTGTGGGCATATCAGATAGCATTCAAGACAAATTTGGGGATGTCACCGTACAGGCTCATGTTTGGAAAAGCTTGTCATCTACCAGTGGAGTTGGAACACCGAGCAATGTGGGCTATCCAAACAGTTGAATTTTGACTTAGACTCGGCAGGTAAAAATAGATTGCTCCAAATAAATGAGTTGGAAGAAATTCGAAATGATACATATTTTAGCTCAAAATTTACCAAGAGAAAACCAAGATTTTTCATAATAAAACAATTTTACGAAAAGATTTCTCTCTAGGACAAAAAGGTTTACAATTCAAAATTATATCTTTTTCCTAGAAAATTGAGATCAAGATGGACAGGTCCATTTATTGTCAAACAAAGTTTTCTCGCATGGGGCTATCAAGATAGAAAATCCTAAAAATGGTGACATTTTAAAATAAATGGTCAATGTCTATAACCATTTTTAAAATTTTCTACACTCGGAGAGGAGAGGTGTTGGTTCTCCATGAACCACATTATTTGTAAAAAAAAAGAGAGAAAGATATAAATATATATATACATATTTCCTCATTTTGTTTTTCATTAAAAAATATATATACACATTTTCTCATATTTGTCTTTCACTTTTAAAAAAAAGAAAAAGATATAAAAAAACAAAACAAACTTTGAAAAAGTAACATGGGCTTTAAAAAGAAAAAAAATAATATATAAGTTCAGCCCATATTCACTAGTCCAAAAGAAATAAAAAAACAAAAAAATCGTGTTTAGGCCGGTTGGCCCAAACTTCAACAACTTGGGCATCGATGCCCGAGTGTCTGCCACTTCAAACCCGATTCTCTTTCTTCCCCCTTCACTGTTTTCATTCCTCTTCTCTTCCCCAACCCGAAAATCCATTCTCAAAAACCCTAAAATCAACCCAACAATAGATCCAACCTATTGGAGACAATTTCTTCACGATTTTTAGGCTTCTACCACCTCTACACATCTCCCCAAGGTATAATTTCTATCTTGATCTTATAATTTCATTAATTTGATTGTGTACATGGATGATCTAGCCATTGAATCATGATAAAAATTGATTAAGTTAACAAATTGAGGGTTTAAAGTGGTGCAAAATCCAAAAATTTTGGGGATTTTGTGCAAAATCCAAAACTTTTGGGGATTTTATGCAAACCCGAAAATTCTTGGGGGTTTAGTGTAAAAATCACATAATTTCAAAATTCAACTGGGTGAGTGATTTCAAATAGAGAATATGTCGTACAAAATCTGGAAAAAAAATTCTAGAGGTGTTTTATGCAAAATCAAAAATTCAATTTGGGTGATTTATGCAAATCCGAAAATTCTTGGGGATTTTGTGCAAAGAAAACACATTCAAACCTTAAATTTGGGTGAATAGTGATTGATAAATTCCAATTGAAGTTTAAAGTTTGGGGGATTTATGAAAAATATGAAACTTGAATTTGAGGTGTTTTGTGTAAATTTTGAAAATTCGGAAATTAAAATTTTAACTCGTGTAAAAGGTGAATAATTGGTCAACTAAAAGTTTGAATTGGGTATACTTCTCACATTTGAAAATTTATTATGATAAAAATAATTGGATAATTGAGGATGTTTTATCAACATGCATGTTCCACCGATCAATTTATCAAAATTTGACATTTTTTTAAAAGAATAATTTTGAGGAAATTTATTGCCAAAACAAAATTTTAATAACTTGAAATTAACTCATGTTGAATAATTTGTAGATAAATTCTCGATAAAAATTAATTTTTTTTTTAGAATTTTGTTATTAAAATATCATTTTTCCCTTTTCTTTCTTTTTCTTTAGATGCCCCCCCGAAAGAGATCCCGAGCTAGTTTATCATCTTCTCAAGAACCTTCTGATACTGACATAGATAGACCCACAATTCTGGCGAGAATTGTGGGTCTAAATGTTCACTTTGAGAGAGGATTTCAGATTAGTGCACTGCAGACATATCAATCTACACTCACCATGTTAACTACAGCAGGACTTGAGGGCATGATGAATAAACCCCTAGAAAAAGCAAATATTTCATTAGTTCGTGAGTTCTATTCTGGATGGGAAATTGATCCAGATAGAGAATTTTTAGCTTTTTCTATAGTGAGGGGTGTTAGGGTTGTTTTTTATCTTCCCACTATCCGTGCTACCCTTGATCTTGCAAAACCACCGACTGATGCACCAGATTATTTATACTTAGCCTCCACATTACAGCCTGGTACACCAGAATATAATAACATGTCTATGACTTTGTGTGGGAGGATCTTTACATCTAGTTTTGGTTCAGGAAATCTCAAACCAAAATACAGATTACTTAATCTTTTCCTGAACTTTGATTTGAAACCCACCACTGCATACTCTGTCATTACCACCCACGATATACTCCTTTTTTGGATAGCCACTGGTTAGCAGTTTGATATAGTGAGGATTATATTTGTGTGGATGCGCTCATCAGTGGAGGGTGTGTTGGATTGGGTCAGGACACAGTCTGCATCACGAGCTCAGCTCATTTACCCCTATTTCATTACTAGACTCTGCCATAGATTTCACGTTCCAGTATTTGCAGAGGATAGACTAGAAGTAGGGAAGGGGTTATTAAATGATCACACTATGAGGAGGAGCATTTCAGGCAAGATCAGTCCGGTTCTTCAGGTAGAGATCCTCCTCAGCACCAACCGGTTACACATGACCCTATTCATGAAGAGTTGGAAAGGATGCGGAGTCGTATGGACAGGATGCAGATTCATATGCACAGGATGCAGGGTCAAATGAACTACACCACCGAAACCTTGGCATATTTGGTGAGAGAGTGGCAGAGGGAACATGGAGATACAACTGGACCTCCACCTGAGCTTTAGAGTTTTATCACACCGCTTCAGCCTAATGATTTCCTAGGGGAGGATGAGGCGGGACCGAGTTCAGCAACTGCTGCTAATGATGTGGATGACGATCTATCTAGAGATGAGCAGTGAGGGATGTTCTTTTTACCCAGACTTTAATTTTTATTTCGGCATGTACTTATAAACCGTGATATATCGTTAGTATTTGCTTTGAGGACAATGCAAAATCTGGGTGTGGGGGTGTAAGCTAGTTAACTTTTTCTTTGTATTTTGCTAGTTAGTACTTTGTTTCAGTAATTTTTTTTAGCATTTGTCTTTTGTTAGTTAAATTTTTTTTTAAAAATTCACTTGCCAAATTAATAGAGTTAAGTAATAATTGATCTAATTAGTAGATTTTAAATTTTCTAATTCCTAGCTAGTGATATACTCAAGTTCACCTTTTATAATAACTCCAAATAGATTTCTTAAGAAATGATTTTTTAAAGTAGTATACTTTACTTAAGCCTTAACGTAGACTTTTAATTAAAATAATGAAATTTTTGCATGCTTAACTTAGAGTTAAAAAAATTTTTTTAGGTTGTCTTGATTTATACATTTTTTAGAATATATACACACACACACACACACACACACACACACTATATATATATATATATTAAAAAAACTAACCTTATAAAAGAAGAGTGCGGAAAATAGGTACAAAAAAAACTCTTGAATTCAAGGTGATTCTATCTTATAAAGCTTAAGTTGACTAAGTAATTAAGCCCAATGAGTATTTCTATACTTAATGACCTAAGTCCAATTAGGTTGGGATTCATTGGCCCAAAACTCATTAAATGGTCACTTAGAAATCCTGATTAAAGAAAAAAAATCACCAAGAAATAAAGAGTAAAAAAATTGATGATAACACTAACCATTTTTTTTATATATGTTGTTATATTTGTATATATGGTCTTGAAAATAATTTTTGATCAAGAGACTTGAAAGTTATTTAAAACAAAGAGTAAGCATGTTCTTTTCAAAACTTTTAAATTAAATTTCTAAGTTTAACTTGGTTTTGTATTTCTATAATGAAAAGAATTTCTATGAGATTTACCTTGGAATTATATATAAAAATATTTTCTTGAGTAATAACTAGCTTTAATTAGAATGTCTAAATATATCAAAGAAAATTACTTATTTACTGACTTCTTTAAATTGACAATTTGACTGAATTTTGTGGGTATATTCACTGCAAACCCTCACGAGACTACAACTCATCCACTAGGGTAACCTAGGGATTTAAAGGCTTGTTGTATGCGCTAAATACAACCGCGATTCCTGCGAAAGTGAGTTAGGATTTTTAATTTCCTTCTTTGCTAGAGGACTAGCAAAGTTTAGGTATCGGGGTATTTAATAATCATATTTTTATTATAATTTATACCCTTATTATCTATTTTATATAAATAAATAAACCACTAATAATTATTTTTATCTTTAATTGTAGGTTAATCAAAAATAAAGCACAAGATATCTTTTCTCATCAAAAGCCCAGAAATATTAATGAAGAAAACAAGCATAAAGCTAAAAAAACCAAAACCAAAAGCCCAAATCCAAACAAAGAAGAAATCTGTGGATAGCAAAAGGAGGCACCTGGGCATCGATGGCAGCATCGATGGGCGCCATCGATGCTAGCATCGATGCCACCATCGATGCCACCATCGATGCCCTTATCGATAACCTCATCTATGCTGACGAAACAGTTACAATCCTATGGCTGAAATTTAATTGTTTTGGATAAGATTTGCATCCAATGGCTCACATTTATTGATGTTTACTATAAATAGGGGTATAGCATGAGGGGTTAATGGTGTGAAAAATTTTGTAACTCCATTTGGAGAGAAGGGTTACTCTTAATTAAGAAGACCTTCCAAAAATTGTAACTTTTTGTTGCGACCAATAAAAGAATTTTTTCACCACTTTAAATTTTCTTCTCTTTGTTTGATGATGATGATGAAGATGAAGATCAATTTAAAGGTTTGTTTTTATTTTATTTTTTATTTCTTTGTAGTAATGTCTTTCTTATTACTTGTTAGTTTAGATTTACATTCATGTCTTGTAGAGTAGATTTATTTTCTTGTCTTTATTTTATGCATTTTTAATTTGTAGAGTAGATTTATTTTCTGCACTTTTATTTCTTTGGCAATTTAGTTAGATTTATTTCTTTTTCATAATGTAAAGTTCCTTGTTCTTATTTTTTTTCTTTGTAATTAGATCTTATTCTTTTCATTTCATTCCTTGTTTTTATTTCTTAAGATGTGAAACTAATTCTTGTAGGAATCTTAGAATTGCATGAAATTAGCTTTATTTCTTTTATAATGTATGAATTATTCTCTTATGCTTAAAATAATCATGTATAGGATAATCAATTAGAGAACTAATTGACAGAGAAAGAATTTTATAATATATGCTTATCTTGAGTGGTTTGATAGGTTATGCTTATGAATTCTAGAATTAATATTTAGTTATTGTTCTTATCATGAATGTTAATTTTGCTTAGATGATAATTTGATAGGTTATACTTTCCTGAAATGGTTTGATAGTCTATGCTTAATAAATTTAAAGTAAAATATTATAAAAAGATAATAGTTCTTATTTTATAATTAAAATTAGCTAGTGGATTCAATTCTAGATTTCTCATATCTTTAATTGAATCCTTCATCTTTTCTTTCTTGATTTTTCCTTAGTCCTTGATTTTCTCTTATTTGTTTCTTGAATTTTATTTCCTTTATTTTTCTTTCCTTATGTTTTCATTTATCACATCCACTCTTCATTTCTATCATCTAAAATCTTATTTATTGACTTTTGCACATATTCACAACACTACTCATATCTCTTCACAATCATATTTTTTATCACTCCTAATTGTCACGCACAAAACATAAGAACCAAATCTAATTTTCTCCTACAAACACCTTCCTCGTGGGATCGATAACTTTTTATACTATAACTTGATTAGCAAACACCTTCCTCGTGGGATCGATAACTTTTTATACTATAACTTGATTAGTTGTGCACTTGCAACTTTTGGTACATATTTTGGGATCGATAACTTTTTATACTATAACTTGATTAGTTGTGCACTTGCAACTTTTGGTACATATTTATGTCCATCAATCTTATAAAACTATCAAGTTAACTTTTACCTCTGATTGTCTCCTCCAAATTTCCCCTATCGATCCTCTCTAATAGGATGATGGGACCACTTTCACTATCATGTTAACACTACACCTCTGAAAAAATCAACTTACAAACCCTCTTCAATAGGATGGTAGGTCCTCAAAGTCGTTTCGATCACGACAATCCTGTCAAGTTAACATCACACCTCTGACCAACATCTACTTACCGACTCTCTTCAATGGAGCGGTAGGTCTACAAAGTCACTCCAATCGTGATAATTCCTATCACGTTAACAATTACCTCTAATAACCGACACCGTCATTCTCACAAATGATGTTGTCCGATCAATTGTCACACTCATACGTCCCTGAATGACCTGATCCTTTTCCAGCATCCTAATATCCTTAGAACAATTAATGGGTATTGGCCTACCATGCGATGGCTCCTATAATAATCAATTATCACACTTATACGTCCCTGAACGATTTGATTCCCCCAGCACCATCCTTCTCACAAATGGCGTTGCTTGTTGATAATGGTCTACCAAGAGATGTGCCTTTATCCAAATAGTGGCCTACCATGTGATGTGCCACAGTTTCGGGTTCGTCTCTGTCCCAAGAGAAGACAAATACGGGTTCGTCTTTACCCTAAGAGAAAACAAATCGGGTTCATCTTTGCCATAAGAGAAGACAAATTAGGGTTCGTCTTTGCCCTAAAAGAAGACAAATCAGGGTTCATCTTTGTCCCAAGAGAAGACAAATCAGGGTTCATCTTGGCTCTAAGAGAAGGCAAGCTTCTCCTCAAGACTCCAATAGGTATACGAGTATAAACTGTTTCCTACCTTTAACGAGAAGTTCCTGGAAGAAATTACCCGCAATATTCTTAAGGATAACCTGGCCGACTCTAACGGGTATATGAGTATAAACTGTTTCCTAACTTTGTCGAGTAGTTCTTAGAAGATATTACCCATAATATTCTTAACAATAACCCGACCGACTCCAACGGGTATACGATTATAAACTGTTTTCTACCTTTGTCGGGAAGTTCCTGGAGGATATTACCCATAATATTCTTAAGGATAACCTAGCCTACTCTAACGGGTATATGCTATTTCCTACCTTTGTCTGGAAGTTTCTGGCGGATATCACGCATAATATTCTTAAGGACAACTCGGCCGACTCCAACGGGTATACGAGTATAAACTATTTCCTACCTTTATCAGGAAGTTCCTGGAGGATATTACCCATAATATTCTTAAGAATAAATCTGGCCGACTCCCCCGGGTATACGAGTATAAACTGTTTTCTACCTTTGTCGGGAAGTTCCTGGAGGATATTACTCATAATATTCTTAAGAATAACCCACCAAACTCCAATGGGTATACGAGTATAAACTGTTTTCTACCTTTGTCAAGAAGTTCCTAGAGGATATTACCCATAATATTCTTAAGGATAACCGAGCCGACTCCAACCGGTATACGAGTATAAACTGTTTTCTACCTTTAACGAGAAGTTCCTGGAGCATATTACACATAATCTTTTTAAGGATAACCCGCCAACCTCTAACTGGTATACGCGGTTAAACTCTTCCCTACCTTTGACAGGAAGTTCCTGGAGGATATTACCCATAATATTCTTAAGAATAACCTGCCAACCTCCAACTGGTATACGAGGCTAAATTGTTTCCTACCTATGATGGGAAATTCCTGGAGAAAACTCTTAAGGATAACCTGACATCCTCCAACCAGTGCACGAGGCTAAACTGCTCCCTTTCCTCCAACCAGTGCATGAGGTGAAACTACTCCTTTTCTCCAACCGGTGCACGAGATGAAACTGCTCCTTTTCTTCAACAGGTGCATGAGGCTAAAATGCTCCCTTTTCTCCAACCAGTGCATGAGGTGAAACTGTTCCTTTCCTCTAACCGGTGCATGAGGCTAAACTGTTCTCTTTTCTCCAGCTGGTGTACGAGGCTAAACTTCTTCCTTTCCTCTAACAGGTGCACTAGGCTAAACTGCTCCCTTTCCTCCAACCGGTGCATGAGGTGAAATTGCTCCTATCCTCTAACCGGTGCACGAGACTAAACTGCTCACTTTCCTCCAACCGATGCACGAGATAAAACTGCTCCTTTTCTCCAATTGGTATACAAGGTTAAACTGCTCCCTACATCCAAACGCCTCAAATGGATAAAGATAGAGGAGAAATCTTAGCATTCAGCTTAAGAGAAACTCCTCGACAACTTACCATGCTAAGGGCAAGAGCATGGCTAGTCCAACTTAAATGGTAGTTGGTAAAGACAAATCAAGTCCGTTGATAGCTGAGGGTTTGCTTAAAATCCTAGATGGCGATCATCAGTTGCGAGTGAAGAGGTCAATTTTACGGAGCTCGTTAGAAGGTTCCTCACTCCGTCTGAACAGTGATTGTTGGCCTTCTTGTTTTGATGATATTTAACAAATAATTTACGACTAATGTTGTTTGTCTAGTATTTGTGGTTTTCTATTTATTATAAACAAACAACAAGTTGAAGGTTGGATGGAATTGTGTCATAACGATCATATCCAATGAAGGTTGGCGAAATAGTAGAGTGAAGCAATGCAGTTCAAGTTAAAGATTCAAGTTCAAGCTTCATCCGCAAGTTTACCAAGTCGAGCTATATTGAAGACCTTCAAGCTTGGGTATATAGCTTATAGTATTTGTAGTATAGGTTTATACTTAAATATCTTAAGCTCAATATTATACACACACAATTTAATGGTTTATGTGTTTTATCCATAAAAAGTTTTGCAGATAAATAGATATATAATACTTATTTGTTTTATATGTGGATAAGTTATTTTGGTTTAGCTATATAGATATGAAACAATATATATCTTCATTTTCATATTTATGTGTTTCATATTTTATTGAATTTGCAAAATATTATTGTAGGCATATAAAATTGCTTATAGGTCCCCTAACATAGCTCGGCACAAACCGACGAACCAACGAGGCGACGAGATCGACGAATCACACGCAAGCGACGGAATGCACCCATACGCGTTCGGAATCAAGCCAAGTGTTAAAGAATCAACGAGTTATCCAACCGGGAACAGACTCGGACGAATCACGATCGAATCAAGATCAGTTTCAGACTCGAACTCAGAAGTGGATTTACTGCCAAATCAGGAATCAAACTTACTGCCAAATCAGATCAACAAATCAGAGTCTCAATCAACCAAATCACGGACAGAACCAAAAAACGGACACAACACAAAACGACGGAAAACAGCAAACCCAGAGGGGCTCGGCCAAAGTCAGAAAAGGCAGGATTTCGAGAGGAAGAAAGAACAGATCTGAGATCTACACGAGACTACACTCCAGATCTAAGCTTGGTCTTAGATCTCGAGATCTGAGCGATTATTCCCTTGGTGGATTAATCCCTCCCGGCTATTATTCCCTTCGTGGAATAATACCCGTATAATCGTGTAGATCCGACCGGATCTAGATCGTGCGGTGGTCCACGGCAAACAACCCCGGCGCAGGCAAAGAACCCACAAAAGCGAGCGACCGCAAAACAGGAGCTCGTGATTTGTTCACAGAAGGAAAGTTGTAATTTTTCTTTATTTTCTTTGATTTAGTTGTAACCGGATCTATAAAAGACCGGATCTTTGTAATCCAAGATGACAATTATTTCAATGAAGAAAACAGTTTTCCCCGCGAACAATCTGGCGACCACAGTGGGAGCCGACGATCTCACCAATGAGATCGATGCGTCACAGCCGCGGATTGCAATCCTGGTCGTGGAGGAGGTCGAGTACGAGTTCGACCAAGCCAAGTTCGAGGAGTACGTGTCCTCGTCCGGATCTACCTCCCCCCGCAAGTCCAAGAAGTTCTCCTCCGGGAGAAAAGTTCGTTGGTTTGAAGCTGCTCGGAAAGCCAACGAAGCTCTCAACCCAGCTGACGCCAAAGTCGCGTCAGATGAAAATCCACCGACCTCCAACCAGGTCAACTCTACTCCCGCCAACGCCTCCACTATTCAGGGCGTTGTGACTCTCTCAAAGAGAGCCCGCCAGAGGCGTCGTCAACGCCTTGCGCGGCAACTCGCTAAGGCGATGGAGTCTACGGACGGATTCCGCTACAACGCGGAGTTGAAGAACAGAAGAGGCAAACAGCCTCAACCACCAATGAACGGCGACTCTTACAAGCCACCAAAGAACGAATGGGTCCGCGTCAAACGGAACCGTTCGACACTTAAAGAGCGTATTCGTAAGCGCCGCGCGATGTCAGCGCAGGCACGGGCTCAAGCTCAGGAAGCCCGTAGAAGACTGCAAAAGGAGGTGGAGAAGAAGCCACCACCAACACGCCAAGTCTGGAAGCCTAAGTCTGAAGTGGCGACCCAGGTCAAAAAGCAGCCATTGCAGCCTTCAAAGCAAGGCCAAACTCCGGCGAATCAATCAAAGTCGCCGTTAATTCCAATAGCTTCTCCGGGAGATCATGCAGAATCATCCCGAAGGAAGAACCCCATTTTAGAGCGCCTCGGTCTAATTCCGGATGAGAGAGGCAAAGCTCCAGTTCACGAGCGTTTGGGCCCGATGAAGAAGCCCAGAACGACTCAAAATGCTGGGGGTCGCCATCACCGCCAACATAACAAAGAGCTCAGGGCAGCTGCTAACTTGCGCAACGAAGTCCAAGAGCACGCTGAAGACTCGCGCCCACGAAGGCATGTTTCTAGGCGTGTAACCTTTGAAAGCCCAAAGAAGGCGATCCACCCTCAGATGGAAACATTATCATCTGATGATGATAGTGTTATACCTGAGAAGTCGTGCCCACACACGATAGGTTACTCCGACTGTCAAGATGACGAGTTATATTATTGTGCTGGGAATACGAACAGAACCAGGAAGAAGAGTCCTCGAGAACAGGAAATTCAATGTCCCTGTTCCAAACTCATTCGGGCGGTATTGTCTAAATGCAATTGCATTAAGGCGGTCCCCGAAAGAGTTTCAGTTTTTGAAAGACTCAGTGCGGAGACGCCAAAACCAAGGCCTAGGCGCTTCCAACGAAGAAGAAGGGTGATTGAAGACGGAGAATTTCCGAGGGTCACCACCAACATGACGAGCAAGAAGACATCGGCACGAGATGATTTCGAGTCGATTCTGAGAGCCTCCCGACCTAGAACCCGTCTACAGTCCGGAACCATCGAACGAGCAACCTATGGTAGGGTTCGGACAAGACGCCCTTCAGAAGATGAAGAATCTGATGCCGGCTCCGCGGTTGCATCAGATAATACGGTATCCAGCGAGGGACAACCCCGCGAGGCACTTATGATAAGTGCGGAGCAGATGGCCAAGATGCTTGAAGACGCTTTGGCTAAGCAGAAAGAAAGTTTCAAATTTGAAATGGAGATGGCCATGCAGCAGATGAGAGAAATGCATGACCAACAAATCCAAGCATTGGCGAACCAACAAGGCGAGCAGAATCGTCGTAACCCGGTTAATCTGGAAGATGAGGATACAAATGCTCAGAATACCAATGATCATCCTGTCAATGCAGGGGGGGTGGTAATGAGAATGTCAATGAAGACACAGGCGAAAGTCTGAAGATCAAGAACCTCGAGAGCAAAATCAACACATTGATCTCCGCTCAAGAGACGAAGAAAACAGGCATTCCTTGCCCATACCCAAGAGAATGGGAATCGATCCCATATCCGGCGAAGTTTAATCTAATTAACTTCACGCCGTTTAATGGGATGGGTTCACCTACCCAGCATTTGATTTACTTCAAATCGCACTTGGGGGTGATCTCTGGTAATGAGCCTCTGATGGTGCGGTCATTCGTCGGCACTCTTCGCGGAGCCGCCTTCGATTGGTATCGCCGCCTCAAGCCAGGCAGCGTGAACAGCTGGGATGACATGGAGACCAAGTTCCTGGCCAACTTCTTCGACGACGACACCGAGATATCTATCGGATCGTTGCTCGATGAGAAGCAGAAGGACGGGGAGTTAGTCGACACCTTCGTCAAAAGGTTCCGGAACAAGGCGATGAATTGCCGGGACCCGATCACAGAGGAATTCATCCTCCAAACTTGCCACAACAACCTTGCGTTGGACGTGTTGGAAGCAATGGGAACAGCACCGTCTGACACTTGGAAGGATCTGAAGGTCCGAGGGGAGCAGGCTGAGCGATTCCTTAGAAGGAAGAAGGCCGAGAGGAACCAACCGACGGTTAATCCGCTGGACTCAAATTTCGCCTCTCGTGGTAAGGGCAAAACACCTGCAGCTACTGGTGGTGCTAATCAAGCGTCACAACAGCAATCCCGAAGGCAGCAAAAGACTTCGGGTCCGAGACTCCAAAGAGAGTATTCCTTCAAGGACGAAGACGTTCCAGCCATCTTCGAATCCCTCCTTGAAGGTAACAAGATCAAGCTACCACCTATCACAAATCAGGAGGAAGCTGACAACACTACGGACCCAAAGTACTGTGCATACCACAGGAGGGTCGTTCATCCCACCAAGGATTGCTTTGCTCTCAAGAATAGCATTCAGACCTTGGTTGAAGCCGGCGTCATAACGCTAAGGTAAGCCAATTGAGAACGGCAAAACTCCAAAGAGTATACGAGTATAAACTGTTTCTCAATCCTCCGACCGGTATAAGAGGTTAAACTACTCCCTGATACTCCAATAGGTATATGAGTCTAAACTGTTTCCCCACTTTTGACGGGAAGTTCCTGGAGAATATTAAGCTAATATTCTTAAGGATAACCCGGTTAGTTAACTGATAATAATGTCCGAACCAGTTCCGCAGAGGAAACTGGGGGTGGACGATTTATGTAACGGGAAGTTCCCAAAACCACAGCAATGTAATGAATAAGAACTCCCATTCTCACCATGTCTATGCACTCAACACTCTCTCTGTTAGAGTCTGGACGTAAAGTACCCACTTGGTCAAACCTTCTTACAGTTAGGACCACAGTCAAAATCCCCTCTCGATTCCCCCAATGAACGAGAGGTCCACAAATTGAGCGATCAAACCTTCCTACAGTTAGGATTGTCTCAAAACACCCACTTGGTCAAACCTTCTTACAGTTAGGACCACAGTCAAAATCCCCTCTCGATTCCCCCAATGAACGAGAGGTCCACAAATTGAGCGATCAAACCTTCCTACAGTTAGGATTGTCTCAAAACACCCACTTGGTCAAACCTTCTTACAGTTAGGACCACAGTCAAAATCCCCTCTCGATTCCCCCAATGAACGAGAGGTCCACAAATTGAGCGATCAAACCTTCCTACAGTTAGGATTGTCTCAAAACACCCACTTGGTCAAACCTTCTTACAGTTAGGACCACAGTCAAAATCCCCTCTCGATTCCCCCAATGAACGAGAGGTCCACAAATTGAGCGATCAAACCTTCCTACAGTTAGGATTGTCTCAAAACACCCACTTGGTCAAACCTTCTTACAGTTAGGACCACAGTCAAAATCCCCTCTCGATTCCCCCAATGAACGAGAGGTCCACAAATTGAGCGATCAAACCTTCCTACAGTTAGGATTGTCTCAAAACACCCACTTGGTCAAACCTTCTTACAGTTAGGACCACAGTCAAAATCCCCTCTCGATTCCCCCAATGAACGAGAGGTCCACAAATTGAGCGATCAAACCTTCCTACAGTTAGGATTGTCTCAAAACACCCACTTGGTCAAACCTTCTTACAGTTAGGACCACAGTCAAAATCCCCTCTCGATTCCCCCAATGAACGAGAGGTCCACAAATTGAGCGATCAAACCTTCCTACAGTTAGGATTGTCTCAAAACACCCACTTGGTCAAACCTTCTTACAGTTAGGACCACAGTCAAAATCCCCTCTCGATTCCCCCAATGAACGAGAGGTCCACAAATTGAGCGATCAAACCTTCCTACAGTTAGGATTGTCTCAAAACACCCACTTGCAGCTCATCAGATAAAGCAGCATGTGCTTGCTGATTTTGCATCTTCGCGTCTTCCTTCTCACGGAGTTCTCGTCGGAGCTGATCTATCTGAGAATCAAGCTCCTCAAGTGAAGATGATCTAGTGGCAAGGTCAGCCTCAACTCGATCTATTCGGCCCCGCTGCACCTGAATCTCGAGCTCGGCAACCATCCGAGTACTGCGCCATGTCTGTAAGCGAGCATCCAACTCGGCAGCAACGAATGAAGAGGCACCTGCATCCCGGAGCTCATGAAACATCTGAAGCTCACGCTCTAAGCGATCAAGGTCATCAACCATAGCCGTCGCCAGATCCGGATATCCTATGTCCCTTATCAAATTTATCTTGGAATCAAGGTAGGGTTTAAACTGGCGAAGAGAAAGTCTGTCGTGGAGGAGTTTGCCAATTATAGCATTCAGGGAGGAGAAATAAGAGCGGACTTCTACGCTGATGATAATCTTCTCAGGGTCATTCCCCGATAACAACTCCTTAACGAGGACATGAAGCTGAGAAGGAAGCCCTACACAAAGAAGAGAAATTCGTCAAAAGCCTCAATGAGGAAATGAATGGCATTACTCAGTTAATTAAATTATACCTCCTTCCCCTCGAGTCACTGGGGGTAGTGGAGATGTAACGACTGTAGCTGCATCGACTAGTGGAGTTGGTCGCACAGCCGGCTCAACAGGGTCAGTCTCAGCGAAAGCTCCTGTTAGGCACAAAACAAAAACACCATATTTGCATTAGTCAAAGAATTGGCTAGTCCTATATTTAGTTTGAGAAGAGGCACGCACCTTCAAAATAACCGTTTCTGGGAGTCTGAGGGAGTACAGACTCAGGAAACATATCCTGAGGCGGCTGGCCATCGATCTAAGGAGAATCATACATGAAGTTGAACATAGAAGTGTCCACAGGCAGGCCCTCCCCATCGAAGTCATCAATCGAAAAATCTGACATAAAAAGATATAAGTATGAGGGAAGAGGAAGGAAACTATGGCCAATAAAGACAAGTTACCTCTTGAAGATGTACCTGGGTTCATCGAACTGGGTCCTTCATTGACAGGCTCCCCAACATGGGCGGTCTCTGCAGGCTTTTCTACCTGGTGCGGTGAGTCAGGCTCACCAGGAGATGCACAATCATCGGGACTCATCTCGCCTTCCTCACGATATCCTGCATAGGATGGGAAAGCATGAGCCTGAAATTCTAAACGATCAAGGGAATGATCTATAGAATAGATATTCCCTCCGCCACTAACAGGATCATCGCCAGCCAGATCCATCTCAGATGCTCGCGAACCTGCATGCGACTTGTGGGCTAATCTTTTCCGCCTATCAGCACGGACAGCAATCGAAGGTCTTGCCCGGGTAAAAGGATGGAATTCATCTTCACTGTTGGTCACTGTCCCTGAAATATCAAATAGTGGTTAGGACTAGCAATTTGAAAATGCAGAGAAAAAAAAAAGAAAAAATAGGTGACTAACATTGCTCCAAATCTGCCTCGTAATCTTCGGGATCTCCGCCTGAAGCCTCTCCAGCAGCACCCATACCGCGTTCGGGAATGAAAGCCAAGTGTTAAAGGATCAACGGAGTATCCAACCAGGGACCAGCAGAGCTTCGGACGAATCACGATCGAATCATGATCAGTTTGCAGCTCGGAACTCAGAATGGATTTACTGCATCAATCAGGAAAATCAAAGGCTTACTGCCAAATCAGATCAACTAAATCAGAGTTCTCAATCAACCAAATCACGGAAGAACCAAAAACGAACACAACTCAAAACTCGGAAAAGCCGCACACCCTAAGGGGCTGCGGCTTAAGCCGAGGCCACCGCTATAGGTGGCTCGGCCAAAAGCCGAGCGCACCCAATGGGTGGCTCGGTGGGCCGAGCCACCCATGGGTGGCTCGGTGGCGCAAGCGCACGGCCATGGGTGGCTCGGCACAGCCAGTTGCGCCACCTTGGGTGGCCAGGAACATTTCTGCTGTGCCCGGGCGGCAGTCCTTGAGAGGCCATAATAGGGCTAGAGGTGTTCATTTTCAAGAGGTCGTAACTTTGCAAGAGTGCCCCGAAACTCTGCGGAATTGAAGAGTGAACTCGGAGCTTTGAAGACTTGAAGAACTTGCACATTCGGATCTGATCCTCGGTGAGCATCCACGTCAGAAAAAGGCAGGATTTCGAGAGGGGAAGAAAGAAGCAGATGCTGGAGATCTACACGAGATCAACTCCAGACTAAGCTAGTGTCTTACAGATGCTCGAGATCCGAGCGATTTATTGCGCGCTTGTGGACTTAATCAGCTCCGGCTATTATTCCCTTCATGAATAATACCGTATAATCCATGTAGATCCAGAGCCGGGATGCTAGATCGCGCGGTGGTCGCACGATTAACCCCGAGTGGGCTAAAAGAACGGCGCACCAAATGCGAGCGACGCGCAAAACATGGAGCTGCGCGGATTTGTTCACGCAAGAAGGAAAGTTGTAATTTTACTTTTTTTTGCTTTGATTTAGTTGTAACCGGATCTATAAAAGACGCGGATCTTTGTAATCCAGAGTGACAATTAATTTCAATGAAGAAAACAGTTTTCCCGCGCGACAATCTGGCCGACGCACAGTGGGAGCCAGAGATCTCACGGAATGAGATCGATAGCGTCACATGCCGCGGATTGGCAGATCCTGGTCGTGGAGGAGGTCGAGGTGACGAGTTCGAGCCGAAGCAAGTTCGAGGAGGTAGCGTGTGCCTCGGGTCGGATCTCTGGCTCCCCCGCAAGTCCAAGAAGTTTCTCCTCGGCTGGGAGACAAAGTTCGTTGGTTTGAAGGCTGGCCGTTGGGAAAACAACGAAGCTCTGCCAACGCCATCAACCAAGGGCAGCTGACGCCAGAAAGTCGCGTCAGATGAAGTTCCACCGACCTCTCATCAGGTCAATCCGCAACTCGCGCAACGGCCTCCAGCTGTTCAGGGGCGTATGTGACTGCTCTCCAAAGAGAGCCGCGCCAGAGGCGTCGTCAACAAGCTGCGCGCGAAACTCGCTAAGCGCGACTGGAGTCTACGGACGGATTCCGCTACCAAACGCGGATGCTGAAGAATGGGAAGAGGCAAAACAGCCTCAACCGCTCAATGGACGGCACTAATTACACGCCACCAAAGAACGAATGGGTCCGCGTCAAAGCGGAAGCCGTCGACAGCTTAAAGAGCGTATTCGTCGCGCCGGCGCGATGTCAGCGGGAGGCACGGGCTCAAGCTCAGGAAGCCGCGTAGGAACAAAGAAGACTGGCAAAAGGAGGAGGCGAGACAGCCACCACTCTGAACGGTTAATAGCCGGCCAAGTCTGGATACACGTAGTCTGAAAAGTGGGCGACGCCAGGTCAAAAGGCAGCGCATTGCAGCTTCAAAGAAGGGCCAACCTCCGGCGAATCAATCAAAGTCGGGCCGTTGTAATGTCGGCAGATAGGCTTCTCCGGGAGATCATGCAGAATCTATCCCGGAAGGAGAACCCATTTTAGAGGCCGCTCGGTCTAATTCGCGGGATTGAAGAAGAGGCAAAGCTGCGCAGTTTCACGGAGCCGTTTGGGCCGCGGATGAAGAAGGCGCCAGAACGACATGCAAAATGCTGGGGTGCGGCCGAAATCACCGCCACATAAACAAATGGCTCAAGGCAGCTGCGGACGCGGCACTAACCGGTTTGGCGCCATGCGGAAGTGCCAAGGCGACCGCGTGAGACTAAGCGCGCTCCCGCATACAGAAGGCATGTTTCTAGGCGTGTAAGCGCTTATGAAAGCCCAAAAGAAGGCGACACCTGCTAGATGGAAACATTATCATCTGATGATGATAGTGGTAACCTGAGAAAGTCGTGCTCCACACTGTACGATAGGTTACTCACTCTGCCGACTGTCAAGGATGACGAGTTATATATTGTGCTGGGAAGTACGAACAGAACGCAGGAAGAAGAGTCCTCGGGAGAACAGGGAAATTCATGTCGCCTGTTCCAAACTCATTCGGCGTATTGTCTGAATGGCAATTGCATTAAGGCGGTGCCGCCCGGAGAGAGAAGAAGAAAGATTTTTTGAAAGAAGACTCAGTGCGGAGACGCCAAACAAAGGCCGTAAGGTGCTTCCCAAGCGAAGGAGAATGGATGATTGAAGACGGAGAATTTGCGCGTGGTCACCACAACATGAACGAGGCAAGAGACATCGGGCACGAGATCGATTTCGAGTCAATTCTGAGACACGGCTCCGACATAGACCCGTCTACAGTCTGGGAGACCATAGAAACGAGCTAACCGCTATGGTAGGCGTTCGGACAAGACGCCCTTCAGGGAAGATGAAGAATCTGATGCCGGCCTCCGCGGTTTGGCCATGCAGATAATACCGGTATCTGGCAGCGAGGGATAGTCACCCGGCGAGCACTGTATTGTATTAAGGCGGGAGCAGGATGGCCAAGATGCTTGAAGACGCTTTGGTTAAGCAGGATAAGAAGTTTGCAAGTGTTGAGATGGAGATGGCCATGCAGGCAGATGAGCAGAGAATGCATGGACCAACGGAAATGCCAAGCATTGGCGAACCAACAAGGCGAGCAGAATGCGCCGTAACCCGGTTAAATATGGAAAGATGAGATACAAATTGGGCTCAGAATACGCAAATGATCATCCTTGTCTAATGCAGGGGTGGGTAATGAGAATGCCAATGAAGACACCAGGCGAAAGTCTGAAGATCAAGAAGCCGTGCGGAGCAAAATCAACAGCATTGATGCTTTCCGCGTCAGAGACGAAGAAGAACAGGCATTCCTTGCCCATACCCAAGAGAATGGGAATCGGATGCCATATTCGCGGCGAAGTTTAATGGGCTAATTAACATTAAGCGGCCGTTTAATGGAAAATAAGGTTCCGGCGTGTTACTCGCAGCATTTGATTTACTTCAAATGCGGCACTTTTAGGGGGTGGGGGGGGTTGATCTCTGGTAATTGAGGGCCTCTTGATGGTGCGGTCATCATCGTCGGCACTCTTTCGCCGGAGGACCGGCGCTTCTCGGGATTGGTATGCGCCGCCCTGCAAGCGATAGGCAGCGTGGAACAGCTGGGGGATGACATGGAGACCAAGTTGCGCTGTGTAGCGGATGTGAAGCGGCGTGCTAAACGCTGGAAATTCAGATTCCCATCCCTTCGGATTCACCTCGGGAACGGAAGATGACATAGCGGAGGAACAACCATCAGAAAGCGTGCAGTCGAAGAGCTTGAGAGGTCTGGATGCAAAAGGCCGCTTGGGAAGCTCAACACAAATTGAGTTTTATCAGGTCCGGATGTCTTAGTAACTGTTAACAAAGAGTCTGACAGAGGAGTCAAGAAGGAGATCTGGTCGCTCGCTGCTGCGCCGACCGATATCATCACTCGTCCAAGAAGAAAGGTTTAAATTCGACGCGAAGTGGAAAGGGACCTGTTTGTAATGACACAGTCTATTCAAACGGTGCATAATCGCCTGATTACTCAAGGGAGGGCGCTAGGCAATTAATGCCCAATAAATGGGAAGTTGCCTGAAAAAGTACTTATCCTAGTACATTCAAGGATAACTTATTTAGCCGGGAAGTTCCCTCGGATAGAATATTACACTTAATATTCTAAAGATATACCCAAAAAATCATTTTTTAGCCACCAAAATCGCGCTCCCACTAGGATGCATGTTTCATTGGACAGTGAGTCCACCAATAAGTGTCCAATCTGGCGCTCTGAACTCCTTTCCATAAGACCAAGAGTCCATTTTTATTTCGAGTCATCCTTTCGATAAACGAAAGGAAGCCCTTTCTCCGTTTCTCTTGGGTTAAACTCTTCTACGGTTATAGCCAAAGTTTGAACTTCACTTCGGATAAACGAAAAGCTCTTTTTCCCAGTTTAGATTAACCAATGCCTAATAAGGGCAGTTTTATGCTAAATTTCCAGATTCTCGCAGTGGAGATCCCACTTTCTAGGTTTCTTTTTGCCCTTGGAAATAGAATATAAAATTCTTACCTTTCGGGGCAGAATCAGGGCAATAGAATATAAAATTATTCCTTCGCTTGTTTTCGCGGTTTCGCCTTCACCGCTACAAGAAAGACGCGGGAATAGAATATAAAATTCTCTTTCCCGCATTGGATCTTTTCGACCAAAATTGTTGTCTAATATAGGATTCATCCTAGGAGGTTTATCCCGGAATCCTAAGCAGGGATAAGTCTGCGCCTCATACACGCGCGTTGCGGTTTAGTGCTTTTTTCGCGGCACAAAAAGAACACCAGATGTCTGATTCTGGGTATTTCATCCTGAAACCTAAGCAAGGGATAAGTCGTGCGGCTTAACTCGGCGGCGGCTGCGGTTAGTTTTCTTAACCGTCTAAAAGAACACCTAGTGCTGCATATTCAAAGCATTGCGGCAGGTTGTTATTATAACACCAAAACGCATGGCGCTACACGCATGGGGAAATGGTCAATGCCTGAATCCTAAGAAAGGATATGGCCGACGCCTAACACGCGGTCGAGCGGTTTAGTCTTTCGCCGTATGAAAAAGACACAGCACTCAGGAATACCAGTCCTGGGGGTATTTATCCCGAAACGCTAAGTAGGGATAAGTCAAGCACCTAACACGTGTTGTCGGGTAGCCTATTCGCTGTAAGCAAGTGGTGGAAGTCTATCGTATTGCGATGCATGCATAGCACAAAGTCTAAGGGAGTCTGATTCTTTAGCGCAACGTTACATGCGAACGGATTAGAACAACTCGCATGCTAGCCGCGACTGCAACTGGTAGTGCGTAAAGGCTAGATCATAACGCCGTTGAAGCTGGGCGGTTTAGGGCCTAAAAAATCCTAAGTCACAGCGGCTAACACGTGTCGCCGGAGGTAGAGCAATGGGCGGAAGTCTATGTATTCGAGCATCATAGGCAACGAGTCTAAGGGAGTTCATTCCTTAGGCACAACGTTACTATGCGGAACGGTATTCCGGACAATCCGCATGCTTAGCCCGGACTCAAAGGCGGTAGTCGGGTAAGAGGGTAAGTCAAACCCGTGTGATGGGCTGAGTGGTTTGCGCAAAATGCGCTATGAGTACGTTGAGTGGTCAATCATTTCAAAATGGAATGACGAATCATAATAAGATAAGAGCAGTTTTGCCATAAGAGAATCAAATGTCAAAGGTTTTTCAGGCACAATAAAATCATACATCCCCAAGCCCATGGCTAAAAACGCTGCTGGGCTAAACTGCCAGACAGCTTCTCATCATAAGCTCGCACGTTAAGCTCCTCCTGCAACTGCAGCTCTGAGTAGACATGCTTCGTTCCGTCTAGGGCTAAAGTCGCTCACAGCAACGCTCCCTCTGTCTGCAGCCAGTGTCTGCTTCAAGGTAGCTTGGCATATAAAATTGCTTATAGGTCCATTAGCACAGTTCGGCATAAACCGACGAACCAACGAGGCGACGAGATCGACGAATCGCACGCAAGCAACGGAATACATCCATTCACGTGCGGGATCAAGCCAAGTGTTCGAAGAGTCAACGAGTCATCCAACCAAAGGCATACTCGGACGAATGACGATCGAATCAAGATCGGTTTCGGACTCCAACTCAGAAGCGGATTTACTGCCTCCGAGCCACCTCAAGGTGGCTCGGCACAGTGCCGGCCACCCAGAGGTGGCCGACAGTGGCCGACAGTGGCCGACAGTGGCCGACATGTCTCTGTGCGCGGGCACAGTTCAGAAAGCCTATAAATAGGCCAGGCAATGTTCATTTTCGGAGGTTGGAATTTCAAGAGCCAAAACTCTGCCGGATTGAAGAGCGAACTCGGAGCTTTGCAGACTTGAAGACTTGCACATTCGGATCTGATCCTCGGCGAGCATCCACGTCAGAAAAAGCAGGATTTCGAGAGGAAGAAAGAACAGATCTGAGATCTACACGAGATCACACTCCAGATCTAAGCTTGGTCTTAGATCTCGAGATCCGAGCGATTATTCCCTTGGTGGACTAATCCCTCCCGGCTATTATTCCCTTCGTGGAATAATACCCGTATAATCGTGTAGATCCGACCGGATCTAGATCGCGCGGTGGTCCACGGATTAACCCCGGCGTTGGCAAAGAACCCACCAAAGCGAGGGACCGCAAAACAGGAGCTCGCGATTTGTTCACAGAAGGAAAGTTGTAATTTTTACTTTTTTTCTTTGATTTAGTTGTAACCGGATCTATAAAAGACCGGATCTTTGTAATCCAAGATGATAATTATTTCAATGAAGAAAACAGTTTTCCCCGCGAACAATTATGTTTATGGATTAAAGGCTTATTTACACTATTTTCATATCTTGTATAAGTCTCTAAATCCATTCTAAAGTGTTTCAAAGTTTTGTTTAAGTCATTTTGGCAAAATCAAGTTTTTAACATACTTATGTGATTTTGCAAAATGATGAGATTTCACATTTGGGAGATGCTTTTTGAAAACCAGTTTTTATAGCATGTGTATTATCATGTCTACAATCATTTTCAAAGTTTCATAATTTTTAGAATTTATTTGATATTTTTAAACCATGTTTTAAGTTGACATGTACTCTTTAAAATAGGTTGTGTGCATGTCTTGAGTCGACTCATGAACAGTTTTGAGTCGACTCATAAATTATTATGTAGTTTACATTTTGTTTCTGATAAGTCAACTTATAACATCATGAGTCGACCCAGACAGGTTGGGTCAACTTATGCCTGCCATAAGTCGACTCATAAACTGTGCTGGAAAGTGTGTTTTGTTTCTGATGAGTTGACCCATGCATGATGAGTCGACTCATGAATTTTATGAGTCGACCCATAAGCTGTTTTTAGCCTATAACGGCTAGGTTATGAGTCGACCCATGATTTTTATGAGTCGACCCATAAAGTGTCCGTTGCACAGTAACAACTATTTTCCAGCTTTGTTTTCTTTTGGGTTTTTTGAGTCGACCCATAAAGTGTCCGTTGCACAGTAACAACTATTTTCCAGCTTTGTTTTCTTTTGGGTTTTTGGTCTTTTTCTTTGGTTTCTTGGGGTACCTACATATACCCCATATCCTCTAACTTTTAAGGTGAAGTAAGAAGAGAAGTTTTAAAACAAGTTTAAAAAGAGTTTTAGTTTGTTTTAAGTGTTTGTTTACAAAATTAGTTTTGTGAAGATTGTTTTACAAGAAGAGGAGATCAATTTCAGTTTGGGCTTTCAATCTTCCTATCCCTTTCTCTTGTTATTAGAGAAGTGTTTCTAAACTCATATCTCTAGCTTGTTTATGCTTTAATTGTTATATTCATATTTGCTAGATTTAATTGAGTTTATATTTGATTTTCTCATTGCTTGCACACACAACCATTGAGCTTAACTTTTTTATCATATTGTATAATTTGGGGTTGTGGTGAGTGTAACCTTAAGAGTGAGCTTAAATTGTGTTCTCACCTATTATAGAGAACAATTTATTTGTATTATGCTTAATTGTGAGTTACACGTTGTATCACACTTGTACACCGAGAGGAGTGTGTGGTGAGAGATGGAGTTGTCCCAAGAGGAGTGGCGTCGGTAGTAATGCCTAGAGGTAGATCATAATTCCAAGCACTTAAGGGAAACACGGGCTAGAGACCAACACTTAGAGGGTGTAAAGTGTGATTGTAATTGTGTGTGTTGTGAAGTTTTCGGTGAACTAGAAAACCAAATTGTGAGGTATAAATGTTGTTCGGGTGAGCGTACAAAACCCGGTTGTGATAGTGGATTTCTCCCCGGGAGTGGGGAGCGGAGACGTAGGATAGAAGGTCCGAACTCCGTGATCATATTGTGTGTTTACATTAATTATATTATCCTATCACAATTGTAACTTTAGTTTAGATTGTTTACCCTTGTGTTGTTTATATATTCTTGCATATATTTCACCATATAGGATATATCACTTTGTTCATATTGTATATTCTTGCTCATAACATATTGTATATCTATCTTACAAGAATAATGTAGTAATAAGTTTTAATTGGTATAAAATTGGATTTGGTTAGCATAAGGCCCTAATCACCCCTCTCCCCCCCCCCCCCCCCCACCCCCCCTCCCTCTAGGGTCTAACAATTAGTATTAGAGCTTGGTGCTCTTTGATTTAAGATTTAATCGCCTTGAGTTAAAGATCTAAGTTATCTTATATTACTAATCTTGTTTTGATTTTACTTTAATCTTGCTTACATATATTTATAATGATGGATATGCATGTTGCACCTTGTTTAGGCTATGATATAAATGTTGCTCCTTCTTTCAATACTTTCCCCCCATGCTCAATGGTGTTTTAGATTTAAAATATTTGTTCAATCTAAAAATATCGGTTTGTGGGAAGTCATTGATAATGCTAATATTGCGCCCACGTTGGAGAAATCCAAGTGGAGTAAACATGATAAAAAGATGTTTACTATGATCAAGCTTGTGTTAGAATTTTTATTAAATGCTTTTTATTCATCCATGTCTAACAAGCTTGATTCTTTTGATAGCACTTATACATTGTGGAAATTCTTAGAAGCGTATCAAGGGAACTTGGAGGCAATCTGAAGAGTTTTGGCGGTTTCCTCTTCAAGTTCAAATAGAGCATCATGCACACGGACACTAGGCGATAGCCCTAATGAGGTTTGCGAGTTCGAATCAATTAATGATTTATCTAGTGATGAATTTGCTTGTGCAAGTGAAAAATTATTGCATGTCTATAACAAATTGCATAAAGATTTTATTGACTTACAAAGCAAGCATGTAGAATTAAAATCTGATCATAAGTTGCTAGGTCCCAAATTTAATGTCATTGCAAAAGAAAATAATATGCTTAAAGAAAACAATGACTTATTAAATTTGGAAAATGAAAAATTAACCTTATCCATTTCTAGCTTAACTCATGAAAGAAATAATACCATATTAGAAGTAGAAAATATAAAAAATGATACTGCTTCTTTTATAAATGACTATTTATGTTCTACTTCTAATAAAAATGCATTTGTGCCTAATGATGATTTGAATCTTGTGAATAAACGTATTTCATCTTTAGATTATAAACTTATAGACAAGTGTACTAAATTTAGTGTTACAAAATCACCTACACACTATGCACACTTGTATAACAAAATTTACAAATGTTCAATTTGTGATCGTAAAGGCCTCATTCCTAAATTTTGCTATGATGCACATAAATCTTCTAAGACTAATGCTCCTTGTGCATCTCATCAAGTTTCTTCATCACATGTATACACACATTCACCCATTGTTCATCATAAGCATGCTCATGTGTACAGATGTGATCATTTTGTCGTTTTGGTCATTTGGCCAAGTTTTGCTTTGATTTGAAAAAGAACTCAAATTTGCCAAAAGCTTCTAGTAGACCACATGTTTTTAAATGTGATGTTTGTGGTAGGTTTGGACATCTTGCAAAATTTTATTATGATATGCAAAAAGCTTCTAAGTTGAAATATGTTCCAAATAGACCATTATTTAAGAATGTTTCTCATTTGAAAAATATTTCTAAAAGACAATCTTTATTTGCAAATAATTCTCGTGCACGAGCTAATGGTCCACAAAAACAAACGGGTCGCTTTTATTGTATACATTGCAATCGGAAGGATCATTTGAATGATTATTACTTTGACCATGTTAGTGCACCAAATGCGCCCAAGAAGATTCATAACCGTAGGGCTTTGAGCTTGAAAGATAGGGGTCATGTTCCTAAATCTCTTGGTACTAAGAATTTTTGGGTAACAAAACAAATTTGATTTTTAAACCAAGTATTTTAGTGTTTTTCTTTTTCCTTTTCTTGGTTTTGAAAATTATACTTTAATTTTTTGAACATGAAAACAAATTTTTTTTATTGGTCAAATTCCTTTGTTTTTATGATTATTGGTTTTGTTTTGATGAGAGGTTTGTGTTTATATAACCCCCCCCCCCCCCCCCCNTGGATTTATTGTGTGTTTATTCTCAAATCTTGTTTACCGAGTACTAAAAGTCCTTATATAGGTTGGAACAAGCTCAAGAGCTTGATATGGTTGCTTCTCTCATTTGTGAAAATCAATGATGATTTGGTTTTATACTTTTAAAGATGATTTTTTTTATCCATAGTTCATGATTCTTGCATGTTTTGTAATCTTATTTTTGAACTACGAAAATGTTGTTTTGATTTGTTCTTTTGAATTCATTATCTAGCTCAAATAGATGATTCAAATTTCAATTGTGCTTTATAATACATTATATATGTGGTTTGATCAAGTTCTTTAAAAAAAATTCTTTATTGATCAAACATCATTTTTGGGCTTAAAATTTGATTTATGATTTCATTTGGTTGATTTGTTTTTTTGGGCTTAAAATTTGATTTATGATTTCATTTGGTTGATTTGTTTTCATTTGATAACTTTTTACATGATTCTCATGTTCCTCTCTCTTTTGATTTTTCATTTGGTTGATTTGTTTTCATTTGATAACTTTTTACATGATTCTCATGTTCCTCTCTCTTTTGATTTTATAAATCTATTTATATTTTTTGTTGTGTTTTGAGACACCTATTTATAATGACATATCATTATGTGTCCTCATTGTATTTTTTATGTGATGAGTGGTGTTTAGCATATTTATTATCTATGCTTGCTCACATATATTTGCCTTGATCTTTAATGCATATATTCCATAAGGGATTTTGATAGGGGGAGCAATTCCTATATATCTTTTTTTGTTATACTCACTCATGCTTATTTGTAGGGAGAGCTTTCGCATATATATATATTTTGTAAATTGTTTATCATCATCAAAAAGGGGGAGATTGTTGGCCTTCTTGTTTTGATGATGTTTAACAAAAAAATTATGACTAATGTTGTTTGTCTAGTGTTTGTGGTTTTCTATTTATTGTAGACAAACAACAAGTTAGAGGTTGGATGGAATTGCGCCATAACGATCATATCCAATGGAGGTTAGCGAAATAGTGGAGTGAAGTAATGTAGTTCAAGTTAAAGATTTAAGTTCAAGCTTCATCTGCAAGTTTACCAAAGCGAGCTATATTGAAGACCTTCAAGCTTGGGTATATAGCTTATAGTATTTGTAGTATAGGTTTATACTTGTGTGTTAATATATTTAGCTCAATATTATACACACATAATTTAATGGTTTATGTGTTTTATCCACAAAAGTTTTTGCAAACAAATAGATATATAATACTTATTTGCTTTATATGTGGATAAGTTATTTTGGTTTAGCTATATAGATATAAAACAATATATATCTTTATTTTCACATTTATGTGTTTAATATTCTATTGAATTTGCAAAATATTATGTTTATGGATTGAAGGCTTATTTACACTATTTTCATATCTTGTATAAGTCTCTAAATACATTCTAAAGTGTTTCAAATTTTTGTTTAAGTCATTTTGGCAAAATCAAGTTTTTAACATACTTATGTGATTTTGCAAAATAATGTGATTTCACAGTTGGGAGATGCTTTTTGAAAACCAGTTTTTGTATCATGTGTATTATCATGACTACAATCATTTTCTAAAGTTTCATAATTTTTAGAATTTATTTGATATTTTTAAACCATGTTTTAAGTTGACATGTACTCTTTAAAACAGGCTGTGTGCATGTCTTAAGTCGACTCATGAACAGTGTTAAGTCGACTTATAAACTGTTATGTAGTCTACATTTTGTTTCTGATGATTCGACTCATAACATCATGAGTCGACCTAGACAGGTTGAGTCGACCCATGTTTGTCATAAGTCGACTCATAAACTGTGCTGGAAAGTGTGTTTTATTTCTCATGAGTCAACCCATGACTTCATGAGTCGACCCATGCATGATGAGTCGACTCATGAATTTTATGAGTCGACCCATAAGCTTTTTTTAGCCTATAATGGCTAGGTTATGAGTCGACCCATGATTTTTATGAGTCGACCCATAAAGTGTCTGTTGTACAGTAACGGCTATTTTCCAGCTTTGTTTTCTTTTGGGTTTTTGGTCTTTTTCTTTGGTTTCTTGGGGTACCTATATATACCCCATACCCTCTAACTTTTGTGGTGAAGTAAGAAGAGAAGTTTTAAAATAAGTTTATAAAGAGTTTTAGTTTGTTTTAAGTGTTTGTTTACAAAATTAGTTTTGTGAAGATTATTTTACAAGAAGAGGAGATCAATTTCAGTTTGGTCTTTCAATCTTCCTATCCCTTTCTCTTGTGATTAGAGAAGTGTTTCTAAACTCATATCTCTAGCTTGTTTATGCTTTAATTGTTATATTCATATTTGCTAGATTTAATTGAGTTTATATTTAATTTTCTCATTGCTTGCACACACAACCCTTGAGCTTAACTTTTTTTAACATATTGTATAATTTAGGGTTGTGGTGAGTGTAACCTTGAGAGTGAGCTTAAATTGTGTTCTCACCTATTGTAAAGAATAATTTATTTATATTATGCTTAATTGTGAGTTACACGTAACTTGTACACCGAGAGAAGTGTGTGGTGAGAGATGGGGTTGTCCCAAGAGGAGTGACGTCGGTAGTAATGCCTAGAGGTAGGTCGTAATTCCGAGCACTTGAGGGAAACACGAGCTAGAGACCAACACTTAGAGGGTGTAGAGTGTGATTGCAATTGTGTGTGTTGTAAAGTTTTTGGTGAACTAGAAAACCGAATTGTGAGGTGTAAACGTTGTTCGGGTGAGCGTAGAAAACCTGGTTGTGATTATGGATTTCTCCCCGGGAGTGGGGAGCGGAGACGTAGAACGGAAGGTCCAAACTCCGTGATCATATTGTGTGTTTGCATTGTTTATATTGCCCTATCATAATTGTATCTGTAGTTTAGATTGTTTACCCTTATGTTGTTTATATATCCTTGTATATATTTCACTATCACTTTGTTCATATTGCATATTTTTGCTCATAACATATTGTATATCTATCTTACAAGAATAATTTATTAATAAGTTTTAATTGGTATAAAATCGGATTAATTTAGCATAAGGTCCTAATCACCCCCCCCCCCCCCCCCACTA
>NC_033798.1:42018771-42022807 GCF_001876935.1 Asparagus officinalis | reverse complement strand
TACTAATGATCACTTTGCGCGTCTTCATATCCAAAGTGTTCTAGACCCCATGCAGCCTGATTCAAGTCTGAAAACTTTGGAAGGGGTTCTGTAGGCAATAAAAATTATTTTTAATCCCTATCTGAGAAGTTTAGAACAAGACTACTAAAACCTCGCCAGAAATAGCAAAAAAGAGGAAAACACTAGTACCTCTCAAACCGGAAGGAATTTGGCGAAACGAATGGAGGCAAACCAAGCCCTTTGGTTCGGTTTGGTCGGCTCCGTCTCGTCAAGATAGGCAATTTTTATATATAATTTGTCAAATTTTGACCTACGGTTTGAAAGTTATGACCTATTTTTCGTGGCATTTTCTGGAGCTCGCCTGCATAAGATAAGCTCGCCTGCACAGCTTCGCCTACAGAGCTCGCCTGACAACTTGAAGCTCGGCTGAAGGCTAAGCTCGCCTGATTGGTCGCAAGATCACTTGCATGGGTCACCAGCTCGCCCGCATGGGTCGCCAGCTCGCCTACAGGGTTGTCTGCCTGCCCGCAGGGTCGCCGGCTCGCTTGCAATATCGTCGACTCGCCTGATGGCTGGTCAAGCTTGTCAATCGTCCACTTGAAGTATGGGAACTATCACATCAATGGTTACATATAATGTTTCAAGGGATAGAGTATGATACTCCTTGTCCCATCAGTGATCACATTCCACAAGTTAAGGGGGGAGAGCATGGTGCTCCTTACCCAGGCATGGCTATATCCCACAAATCAAGGGATTGACCATGGCTCTTCTTTTCTATAAATAGCCACACTTGGCTATATGAGAAGGGGTCTTTTGTTTTATGGAGGACTTGGACCTTTTGAGGGGCTAGCTGGGTCTTAGCCTTCTTTAGAACTTGACCTTTTAAGTGGCTGGCTGGACCTTCTTTAGGACTGCCCCCTTGGTATTTTTAAAGTCTCAATCTGAACTCTCAGATTTTGAGACTCTTAGCTCATTGGCTCTGCAAACTCTTGCATTGTAGCCTTCTTAGTTCATTCGGCCTTGATAATCATCAAGCTCGGGCATCAAAATCCAACCGTAACTTTGATCGGATCATCTAAGGGAAGCAAACTTGGCACGATTACCGAGGGAGTCATCCTACCACTATCGAAGAATCCACGTTAAACAAGGAGGGCCATTCCCTTCTCCTCTGTTGTAAAACATTGATCATTAGTTTGTAATAAGTCACTCTTATAAATATAAACGGCCCCTCAAGCGGGAAGTCAATTTTTTACACCCAACACTCAGTCGGCACTTGAGGCAAATCTTCCTAAGTAGGCGAGTTCCGGTGGCGTTGAAGCCAAAAATTGTAGTAGTTGTTGCGGACAATCGCTTTTGAGGTATCCCCAAGTGCTTGATGAGCTTTAGGGGGACAATGCTCAGTGTAGACCCTAGATCCACTTGAATACGGCCCACTCGGAAGGGTCCGACGTATTCCATGAAGTACAGGGGTCAATCGTGAGATGTTTCCTTGATGAGCATATTCTCCAGAGTGAAAGTAATGCAGGAGATCTGCTGTTTGGACGTCTGGAAGCACTGTGGACATCTCATAAGAAATGTATAGCAAAGGGTTCTGAATCAGTCAGTGCCTCACGTAGGGCTTCGTAAGTTGTCTTGGACAATCGCAGTAGCTTGTACAGGGTGATCCTGGGTGGAATATTCTTCAGCTGGGTGAGCAGGTTGAACCGAAAGGGTTGACCACTCGAACTCGGCTGGTCAGGATTTGGTTGAACTACTGGTGGCGGTCCCATCAGAGGCCTTGCCGAACCTTCCACCATAGGAGGGTAGTTCTTGGAAAAGTCCTTCCCTGCTCTGGTGATTAGTGTGTCTACCTCATTATCAAAATTGGTAAGAGTCGCTATCTCTGCTCCATCATCGTCTAGAATCGTCGAGATGGTGTTGCACAATCTAGCCTTGCCTTTGGACTTCTCAGAAGTCCACTGCTCGTCATTGAGGAGATCGGGGTGAACCCACATCACCTGCCCTGATGGCCATAGTCTGCAGCGCTAAACTCTTTTCTCGCTGATTGTGAGGATCTACATTGGTAATCCTCAGCATCGATTTGCGGATGGGTACGACGCCTACCAGTGTGTGAACCTCATGGAGGTTTGCTCCAAATTTAAGAGTGATCATGTTCAACGTCACCTTCTTTTGGACCTTCTCCTTTGTCAGGACTCCAGCCTCATAGAGGGCTTGTAGTTTATCTTTGAGGACATTAAACTTGGAGGTGTGATGACCGACAAATCTGTGGAAGGCACAGTAGTTAGGGTCATCTTTCTTGTTCACATCCTCAGGCTTCATGATCTCTAGAAGCTTGATTTTGTTGCTCCAGAGGAGAGTGTTGAATGTAGGCACTACCAAGTCTTCATCCAAGTCGTAGTGCCTCGGAGGGTGTTGCTCATACAGCTTGGTCTTCTGGCGCGGAGCCGTCTTAGTGACTGGATTAGCATATACAGCCATGATCTCTTTCCCCTTTGATCGATGGTTCCGAGAGGTGTTTGGTTCCGAAGCTCTATTCTTGGACTGAGGCTCTTCAGCTTCCAGTCGCTTGATCATGTTCTCAACTTGCTCGCCCTGGAAAACAAGTTCTTTCTAGGTTCGGGTTTCCACTGCGCTTACTCTGGACAGAATGTCGATTAGGAGGTTGTTGTGACACATCTCAACCAGGGTGTTTGAGAGACCTGGTCTCGGCATTGAAACGATCGATTCTTGAATCTTTTCACAAAATCGTTGACTGACTCCGTCTTCTTTTGTTTCTCAACGAGCAGGGTGGCCATTGATACTTTCGTATCGTCATCAAAGAAACGGTCCAAGAAAAGCCTCTCCACATCCGCTCATGAATTGATGGAGTCTGGTTCCATCTTGCGAAACCATTCAAAGGCTACTCCCTTTAGGGTGCCGATGAACAATCGGGTGAGAATGGCATCGTTCCACATGAGAAATCCCATTTGAGATAGGAAGTAGTAGATATGTTAGGAGGGAGATCCCTTGCCATCAAACAAGACTAGGGTCATCAGTTTGAACTTCGTCGGGTAGGAGACAGTGTCCCATTTGAACGGATATGGTCTTATAAACCCAGCTCGTTCATGTTCTTCTGGAACTTCAGGGCATTGAGCTGACTCTGGAACTCGTCAAACCTCCTGTCTTAGGGAGTGCTACCCGAATACGAGTGTTTTTCTGAGGATCTATTGGAATAATCCGAGTGTGGCTCACGATTATCTTATTCCTTAGTTGTGTTAGGAGGAGGGAGCTCTCGCTCTCTGTTCCTTGAGCGTTTTAGTCGATTCCGAGAATTCCTCTTCTTCTTCTTCTTCTCGTTGAGAAGTTGATCCATCATCTCCTATAGAGAGCTGAAGGTTGCCTGCTGATCCTCAACCTTTTTGGCCAAGTCTTTAGAGGATTCTGCCATGTGCACCTTTGCGTGCTTGCCATAGGCCGAGTTTAAGGTCTGAGATGTTGTTGCTGCCGAGCACACCTCGTCCTTGTTATCGTTGATGGATGATAAACGGGCATAATCGAATAGGATAATTGCTCTTGTTTGAAGGCGAGTGCGTTGGTACACACCCTCCTTTTCAACGGGGGGGCTATCTGAATCCCGGGGTATATTCAGGATCTGGGGAATCCGAATACCAGGATTTACCTTTCGTTGCCATGTTGACTCGGAAGCTCTGGGACATTGGCAACTTGCCTATCTTGATGATTACATCTTTGACGTGGAGTTCTTGGCTGCTGAGAGAGTCTCTCAAACACCGATGGCTTTGGTGTATCGGAATACTGGCAATTCGTAAGTACCACCTGGATAAGCCTCTCGCAATGGCACTGAGGGTTCACCTCATGAATAGTATGTTTGTGAGTTAGATGATCCCTGAGGTCTCCCGCAGGTTGGTGGTGGTAACCTCCAGCATCAGAAGAACCAGATGTGAAGTCGGGTGAAGGAGGCTTAAAGGAGCCGACATAAGGTCACTTGGGAAATTCCTTAAGTGTCGTATCCAGTCGACCTTGCCTAGACAAGCACGGT
>NC_033798.1:41996500-42017771 GCF_001876935.1 Asparagus officinalis | reverse complement strand
TATCCCGCTGCGAATGGATTAGCTGAGGCGTTTAACAAGACGATCATTAAGATCATGTCAAAGCTCGTGCAGACCAATAAACGAGACTGGGACAATAAACTCGGTGAAGCACTCTGGGCTTATCGTACCACCATACGCACACCTACAGGAGCTACCCCATATTCGTTAGTATACGGATGTGAAGCTGTGCTACCATTGGAAATCCAAATCTCATCCCTTCGCAACGGAGATGACGACGGAGGAACAACATCAGAAGCGTCTCGAAGAGCTCGAGAGGCTGGATGAAAAGCGTTTGGAGGCTCAACAACACATCGAGTTTTACCAAGCCAGGATGTCAAGGGCTTTTAACAAAAGAGTCCGACAGAGAAGCTTCAAGGAAGGAGATCTGGTCCTCGCTGCTCGCCGACCAATAATTCTCACCTCCAAGAAGAAAGGTAAATTCGAACCCAAATGGGAAGGCCCGTTTGTGATAGACATAGTCTACTCAAACGGCGCATATCGCCTAATTACTCCAGAGGGCGCCAGGCAATTAATGCCAATAAATGGGAAGTTCCTGAAAAAATACTATCCCTAGTACATTCAGGATAACTCATTTACCGGGAAGTTCCTTGAAGAATGTTACACTTAATATTCTAGAGGATAAACCAAAATCATTTTCACCACCAAAATCCCTCACTGATCAATTTCAATTGACAGTGAGTCCACCAAAAGTGTCTTTCTGGCCCTCTTGATTCTTTCCATGAACAAGAGATCCACTTTCAGTTTAGAGTCCCCTTTCGAGAAACGAAAGAACTCCTTTCTTTTTCTCTTTGGTTAAGCCTTCTCATGGTTATAACCGAAGTTGAAATTCCACTTCGATAAACGAAGAATTCATCTTCAGATTAGATAACCAGTCCTATAAAAGGTAAGTTTATCTAGATCTTCCAGATTCTCGGAGTGGAGATCCAGAGTTCGATTCTGGGGTATTCTATCCTGAAACCTAAGCAAGGATAAGTCTGCGCTTAACCCGCGCTGCCGGTTAGTTCTTAACCGTTAAAAAGAACACTCGTCCGCATATTCAACATTGCGGCAGGTTGTTATTAATAACACCAAAATCCATGCCTTACACGCATGGGGAATTTCATCCTGAATCCTAAGAAAGTATATGCCGACGCCTAACACGCGTCGTCGGTTTAGTCTTTCTCCGTAGAAAAAGACACCAGAGTTCGATTCTGAGGTATTCTATCCCGAAGCCTAAGTAGGGATAAGTCAGCGTCTAATACACGTTGCCGAGTAGCCTATTCCCGTAACAATGACGAAGTCTACGTATTCGAAGTCGTAGCAACGAGTCTAAGGGAATTCATTCCGTTAGCACAACGTCACATGCGGAACGGATTTAGACAATCCGCATGCTAGCCCGACTCAAACGGTAGTCGGTAAAGGCTAATCAAATCCGCTGAAGGCTGGGGGTTAGCCAAAAATCCTAAAGTCAACGCCTAACACGCGTTGCCGGGTAGCCTATTCCCGTAACAATAGCGAAGTCTACGTATTCGAAGTCGTAGCATCAAGTCTAAGGGAGTTCATTCCTTTAGCACAACGTCACATGCGGAACGGACTTAAGACAATCCGCATGTAAGCCCGATTCAAACGGTAATCGGTAAAAGCATGACAAATCCGTTGAGGGCTGAGGATTTGCCAAAAATCCTAAGTCAACGTCTGATACACGTTGCTGTTTAGTCTTTTCACAGGAGAAAGACGAAGTCTACGTATTCAATATCGTAGCACTAAAAGGGTTAACTCTTTTAGCATAACGTCATATGCGGAACGGACTTAAACAATCCGCATGCTAGCCCGACTCAAACGGTAGTCGGTAAAGGCGCATCAAACCCGTTGATAGCTGAGGGTTTACCAAAAATCCTATATATGCGAAAGTCACTGACGCACCAACCCCATTAGTTGGTTTCGTGACTTAGACATCCAACAAATTCGGGATAAGATCCACACGTGCAGATGGATCAGCTTTAATAGTTGGTCCTGCAGCCCAATATTTAGGACCGCCATGCTCCGATACTTCAAGAGTTTAAACTGTGTATACTCCAACAAATGTCAAGCGATCCGAAACCCTAGGTCAACGCCGGTCAACGCGTAACCCTAGGTCAATGCCAGTCAACGCGTTGCGATCAAAAAGTCAACGTACGACGTTCGAAACCCTAGGGTCAACGTCGGTCAACGCGTAATCCTAGGTCAACGCCAGTCAATGCGTTGTGATCAAAAAGTCAACGTACGACGTTCAAAACCCTAAGGTCAACACCTATCAACACGTAACCCTAGGTTAACGCCAGTCAACGCGTTGCGAGCAAAAAGTCAACACGAGTCAATATATCATGACGGAGATAAATCAGTTCAAATGAGGCTAAACCAGTCTTGAACCAGGTTGAACCAGTTCTGAACCAGTTTGAACCAGATTTGAACTAAAATTCAAATTGGAGCTGAACCGAGTGTCGAAACGACTTCAAAACGACCGACGGTCCAGTCCCTTATTTATTCACTCCTCTCCCAGATATTCGAAAGGGTCGGAAGATTTTCGGAGCCTAATTACTCCCTTTTTGGATCATTATTAGGCCGGTTCAGCTCATTCTCAATACTCTGAAAAGTATACGAGTATAATCTGCTTCTTAATACTCCGAAAAGTATACGGGTATAAACTGCTTCTTAATACTCCAATAAGGTGTATGAGTATAAACTATTCCCTATTTTTGGTTAAGAAGTTTCTGGAGAATATTTTTCTAAAAATATTCTTAAGGATAACTCAACAACACTACGCCGGACAACGCGTCGTAAATGAGAACTCAACGCCAACAATCGATGGTCTGTTCTATGTTGAACCAACAAACACGAGCTAAAGATCAGAAAATCAGGAATCGACTTCAAGTTCAAAATTCCGACAATGATCAGACAATAAATGCAGCACCGGAACCATTGCAGACATTCGACAAAGCACCGAATAGCCTGAAGGATTGAAGGAATCAAGAATAGAAGCCATTCAAAAGTCCCGTCATACCGATTGAAGGTTGGGGCAATCATATCCAAAGCATTCCAGACTCTTCTATAAAAGAACGAGGCTGAAATACTTTGGAGGGGGTATCTGTAGGCGTATAAAACTGCTTATAGGTCCCTTAACACAGCTCGGCATGGTGATTCGACAAATCAATGAACCATCGGACGATATATCCAAGCATGGGCGTTAGACCATAACAACGAAGCCAAGTGACACACGACGAAGCGGATTTACTGCCAAATCAGGATCCGGATTGCCAAATCAGAGTCCAGATCAATAATAAAGCTCGGATAAACCGTGAAACTGGAAAACGGGCGCAAAACCAAACACCTGTAGGACTCGGCCAAAACCGAGCCACCAAGAGGTGGCTCGGTGGCCGAGCCACCTAGAGGTGGCTCCGGGGGCGAGCCACCTGGGCTAAGCCCAGATCTGGGCCCAGATCTGAGCCCAGATCTGGTTCTAAATGCCTATAAATAGGCTTGGTGGCTCATTGTTTTGGAGGTTGGTTTTTTGGAGCCGAAACTCTGCCGGATTGAGAACTCACCCTCGGATTTTCAACTTAGAAGACTCGGACTCTCAGATCTGGTTCTTGGCGATCATCCACGCCAAATAAGGCAGGAGCTCGAGAGAGATCAGATCTGAGATCTACACGGTTTTCCTCCGGATCAAAGCTTGGCCTTTGATCCCGAGAAGAGTCTCGATTTCGCTTGGTCGATTTCGATTACTAAAGGCTATTATTTCCTTGGCGAAATAGTACCCCCGGCTATTATTTCCTTCGTGAAATAGCACCTGTCATATCGTGTAGATCCGACCGGATTAAGATCACGTAGTGGTCCACGGATTAACCCCGGCGCAGGCGAAGAACCCACACAAGCAAGAGACCACAAAACAGGATCTTGCGATTTGTTCAAGGAAAGTTGTAATTTTTATTTTTTTTTCTTTGATTTTGTTGTAACCGGATCTTATAAAAAGACCGGATCTTTGTAACCGATAAACTATTGTCAAAGAGTACAATGACTTCAACAATGAAAACGATTTTCCACTGCGAATCATTCGCTATGAGTTATATAATATATTATATATATATATATAATATATATATATATAATATATATATATTATATATATATATATATAAATATATATATATATATATATATATATATATATATATTATATATTTATATATATATATATAATAATGTATATATATATATATTGTAGCTTTTGCTTGAGGTCTTATAAACTCTCTTCTAAACTAATAGATGGTCAGGCATGATGTGATCGGAGAGGATCCCGTACATAGAGAGTTAGGACAGGATAGCCAGAGCCATCAGCCGCACAACAACTCCACCTGAGCCACAGTAGGTCTCAAACTCATAGAGACCATTATGCACCTATTGTAGGCAGGTAACAGCACTCGAAGAGCAAGTTGGTGAACCAGATTTCACCAGTCACACCACTACCTGTAGTTCCACCGCCAGTGATTCTAGCTATTTCTATCATAGAGGAGTCTTCAGAGGTTACACCAGGGATGATGCCACCACCAGTTGTAGATAAAATCACGGAGCAGGAGGCTTAGCTCCATCTAGTTGAGAGGTACCAAAAGATGAGGGCATCAGAATTTCAAGGATCATCTGATTCGCTTGTAGCCTAGAAGTGAAAGGAAGATGTAGGGAATATTCTTGACTTGCTTGATGTGGATTCAGTCCAGAAACAAAGGTTAGTAGTTTTCAGCCTAAAGGGTGATGCCGGAGGATGGTATAGGCTTCAGTTCACCCCAGAGCAACGGATGACACTTTCATGTGAGGATTTTGTCTATTTCTTCAATGAGCAGTACATCTCTTCCACGGCACGGACCGGGAAAGAGCTTGAGTTGACCAGATTAGAGCAGGAGACATGACCTAGCTGACTACGAGAGCTGATTCATGAGTCTACTTCGTTTCATAGGCATGTGGCATACTGGAGAGCGCTAAGCATAAATGTTTCTTACGGGGCTTCGTCCAAGACTTAGTCGCTACCTCATATCTAGGAGGTTCCGCTTAGTTCGAAAGGTAGCTGACGCAGCCATTTCGTAGGAGATAGAGACTGCGATATTCCAGAAGACCAGAGAGGGTAGCTCTAAACCAGGGTAGCAGAGTAACAAGAGTAAGGGTAAGAGACCTTTTGCCGGACCTGGAAGACCCCAGTAGCGGGGTATGGATTTTCAGCACCAACAGCAAGGTCAATCCAAGAGGGCACCACAGCATGATCAGAGAGTGCCGTAGCAGCATAGGATTCAGGGTGCATGTTACAATTGTAACAAGATTGGGTATAAGTCTAGGGATTATTGTAGTGTACCAGTAGGAGGACAGTAGAGCAGAGGCCAGGGCCAGTAGCAGGAACGAGGACACGAGCAGTAACAGAACCGTGGTCAGGGTCAGCAGCAGCAGAATAGAGGCACCACCTACTATTTTGAGGATTGAGAGGCCAGCGGGCCAGATTCACGTGATTCATGAGTTTCCTCAGGATCAAACAGACCCATATATTCCACTACCAATAGCGTAGTAGGCGCCAGCCACCGGCAGGGTTTATGCAGTCATACCACGTGATCATGGTGCGAGTGGAGCCATAGTGGAAGGTACTTTCTTAGTGAACTCCTTCCTAGCTTGGATCTTGTTTGATTCGAGAGTTTTGCATTCTTTTATCTCTCATACCTTTATGGATAGGCTCCAGTTGATCGCACATCCTTTACATGTACCGTTACCCATCTCTACTCTTTTAGGGGAGGTATCCTTATTAGAGAGTGTTTATAGGAGATGTGTCATCAGTCTAGATGAGTTCGGGTTCATCATCGATTTGATCATTTTGTGGATGTCGGAGTTCGACGTCATTCTCGGTATGGATTAGCTATCATCCTACCATGTTAGTATCGATTTTTTTGCTAAACTAGTTAGCTTGTGGGTGTCTGAGGGGTCTGAGTTGATCGTAGCGACCTCACAGGGCAACCAGATTATAGAGTCATTTCTGGCGTACATCGAGGAGGTGATGCTGAGGGACCGGAGTGCTGATTCTGTGAGACTAGAGTTGTCTTAGATTATCAGGATGTCTTTCAGGACATACCTGGGTTACCTCCCGTGAGAGAGGTTGAGTTCTACATTGAGTTGCAGCCGGGCATAGCACCGATATCCCGAGCACCCTATCGTATTGCACCTGCTGAGATGAGGGAGCTACAGACCCAGTTAGATGAGTTGTTATCTCAGGGCTTTATTTATCAGAGTCATTCTCCGTGGGGAGCACCAATCCTCTTTGTGAAGAAGAAGGATGGTAGCATGTGTTTGTGCATAGATTATCATGAGTTGAACAAGGTTACTATCCGGAACAAGTATCCACTACCAAGGATCAATGACTTGTTCGAGCAGCTATAGGGAGCGCAGCATTTCTCAAAAATTGATCTTCGTTCAGGCTATCATCAGTTATGACCTTGGGAGATGGATATTCCCAAGACTGCATTTCTGACTCGATATGGGTCCTTCGAGTTTCTTGTCATGACATTTGGGCTGACCAATACATCTGCGGTATTTATGGATTTGATGAACCTAGTTTTTCGTCCATATTTGGACCAGTTTATGATTGTATTCATTGACAATATCCTTATCTATTCGAGATCGGAGGTAGAACACGAGCAACATCTTCGATTGGCGTTGCAGACTTTACGGGAGCATCAGTTATACGCTAAATTCAGCAAGTGCAAGTTTTAGCTATCTGAGGTTAGATTTTTAGGCTACGTCATCAGCAGAGAGGGCATTGTAGTGGATCCTCGCAAAAGTAGAGACATTATTTGATTGGGAGCCACTAAAGTTAGTTTCAGAGATTCGTAGTTTTTTGGGTTTGGCAGGCTATTACAGGAAGTTCATTCAGGACTTCTTGAAGATTACGTTGCCACTTACACGCCTTATAAAGAAGGGTGTACCATTTGTTTAGGGCACAGAGTGCTAGGAAGCCTTTGAGACTTTAAGGTTAAGTTGACTACAGTGTCGGTATTGATTATTCCGAGTAGCGATAAGACTTTTGTTGTCTACACAGATACATCATTAGCAGGTCTAAGAGGTGTTTTAATGCAGACCTAAAGAGTAGTGCCTTATATCTCATAACAGTTGAGGATGCATGAGTAGAACTATCACACGCACGACTTAGAGTTAGTAGTAGTGGTTTTCACACTGAAGACATGGAGACACTATCTGTATGGAGTATAATTCAAGCTATTCACAGATTATCAGAGCTTAAAATACATCTTCTCTCAGAAAGAACTCAATCAGAGCCAGTGGTAATGGGTTGAGTTCATCAAGGACTACGAGTTTGCAATTCAGTGCCATTCAGGAAGACTAATGTGAAAGCAGACACATTGAGCAAGAAGCGTCGGCATCAGTTTGTGGTTCTAAAGAGCTCGTTGTATCGATATCTTCACACCCTTAGTCAATTTGACTTTAGATCAAAGATCAGTGGGAGCAGCACATTTTTGGGAGCTTTGTCAGTATAGCCATCTTAGAGTGATAGATTGGTCAGAGCTTAGTTAGAGGACTCTTGGATTCAAACCCGAAAAGAGAAGATTTCCAAAGAGTCAAAGGCTGATTGGACCGTTAGAATAGATGGAGGTCTTGGAATGAAGGGCTGATTAGTGATGTCAAGTAGTCCATAATTGAAGAAAGACTTATTTGATGAGGCACGTCATACCAGGTACATAATACATCCAAGCACAACAAAAATATACATTGACCTGAAGAGACACTTTTGGTAGAGCAGCATGCGTAGAGAGATTGTCGAGTATGGGGCTAAGTACTTTACATGCCAACAAGTGAAGGTAGAACACCAAAGACCAGCAGGAACCCTACAACCTTTACCCATTCCGAAGTAGAAATGGGCAGATATTTCAATGGACTTCATTATAGGATTACCGAGATTAAAAAATGGGAACGATTTAGTTTGGGTGATTGTTGATCGGTTGATGAAGTTAGTACATTTTATACCAGTAAAGACAACCTATATCGCGGAGACTTACGCGAGAATATTCATCCAGGAGATCGTGAGATTGCACGGAGTCCCAAAGACGATAGTATCAAATCGAGGCTTAGTTTTTACTTCGCATTTCTGGAGGAGTTTTTAGAATTCCTTTTGTAGTACATTGTCATACTCCAGTGTTTTCCACCCACAGACAGATGGGCAAATGGTAAGAGTGAACCAGGTATTAGAGGACATGTTGTGGGCATGTGTCATAGACTTTCAGGATAGTTGGGAGGACCACATCCTATTAATTGAATTTGCTTATAATAATAGTTATCAAGAGACTATTAGGATAGCACCGTATGAAGCATTGTACGGGAGGCCTTGCAGATTGCCTATTTATTGGGCAAAACTAGAGAATAACCTATTACTGGGACCATAGCTTGTGAGACAGACTATAGAGAAGATAGCAGTGATTCGGGAGTGCATCCTTACAACATAGAGTCGCCAGAAGAGTTATGCAGACCAGAGTCGATGACCATTAGAGTTCCAGATTAGAGACTATGTATTATTAAAAGTATCGCCTATGAAGGGAGTTTAGCGGATTGGGAGACGAGAAAAGCTATCCCCGAGGTATATTAGTCCATTCAGGATTGTTGAGAGCATTAAAGTCATTTCATATCAGCTAGACCTTCCGGCATCGATGTCGAGTATACACGATGTTTTTTATGTTTCGATGCTTAAGAAGCATTTACGCGATGAGGAGCAGCGATGATTGTTAGATGCACCAGAGATTGAACTTCATGAAGATTTGACTACGATAGAGATTCATGTTGGTATTCTTGCCAAGAAAAACAAGAAGCTTAGAAAGAAACTGATACCCTTGGTCAAAGTTCAATGGAATCAGAAGGGAGCTGAAGAGGCTTCTTGGGAGCGCAAGGAGGATATCCGTCATGACTACTCACACCTATTTGAGCAGGTAAATTGATTGATTTTGATTTGATTAATGCTTATGATTATCTATATGGTCATATTTATATTTAACACTAGAATGGTGGTATTAACAATTAGTCCTAATCATTCAGAACACATGGTATATAAATGGGGGTTCCTCGTTTGGATTTTTTACCGGATGTACTAGTTCCGCTTAGTTAGGAGTTAAGTGGGAATATTCGCATTCTAGATTGTTAAGTATAGATATTGCTATGTTTTATATATAGAGATTAATGGTACGAGATGTGTATGTGAGGGTTTCCTTGTGTGGATTATTCCCTCGACATACTTTTCTAGTATTATTAATCTCTAAGATACAATTACAGAATTTCGGGGACGAAATTGTTTTAAGGGGAGAAGAATGTAAAACCCCATGAAATTTAAATATATTATGATAAATAATAATAAATATGTTATATGGTTATAAATAACATATTTTGATATTTGTGTATGCTAGGATTTGATTTGAGATCAAATCAATGTATATATATGAGTATAGAAGAGAATCATGCACGAAACATGCATAAGGTAAATCTATGCTCTAAGTAGTCTACTACTAAGATTAGTAGTCAACGACTAAGGCTATTAGTCGACTAGTAAGGATATTAGTCGACTAGTCTGGTTGTTTCTAGTTTTTTATGGGTTTCGGGTCGGATTCATTTTGTTTCAAATCTAGTTGTATATATGCGTACATATACTCGTTTTAAAGCTATTTTTACCCTCTTTCATATGAGATTAACACCAGCCACATTCCTCCTAAAACCCTAACCCTAAAGTGTGAGTTTTGGGAGAGATCTCGAGGCGTTTGTCAAGAGAAAGGCAAGGCTTTGCGGTTTCTGACGAACACGGGATCTTGCACGCATGTTCAGGAGTTCAACACAGCGTTTGAGGCAAGATCATCTTCATCCAAACCTATCCCTATAATTAGTTAAAGTTTTGATGATTTTTAATTGATTTTTTTATAGTTAAGTGTAATCTAATGTAATAAAAATCAGATTTTTAATAATAAATCTTAACCCTATGCTATATCTGAAGTTAAATATTTTTTGTTGATGATAGAAACATGATCATGATCATTAGGGTTGATGTTAATTTCATTTTTAACTTATTAATTATGTTTAACTCATGAGTAAACCCTGATTAGTTGTTTAATTAAGTTTTCTTGTATGCTAATCATGCTAAAACCCTAGGTTTGTGATACCTAAGTCATATAAACATGTATAAACGAAGTTTCACCTGCTAATCATGCTAAAACCCTAGGTTTGTGATACCTAAGTCATATAAACATGTATAAACGAAGTTTCACCTCTGTTCATGAGTAGTTTTCATGGTTTGTGATACCTAAGTCATATAAACATGTATAAACGAAGTTTCACCTCTGTTCATGAGTAGTTTTCATCAAGTGTTGATAATTATATTGTTTAATTAAGAGCTAATTGAGGAAACTGATTAATTATGATGTTAATCCCTAATTAAAACAAGTTAATAGATTTGTTTCATGTTCAGGATAATTTCTGTTAAATACTACATGTTTTCATTTATACTAAATCTTATGATAAGTATATGATGAATGATAAGCTCTGTTCATGCATGAAATAATGCATGTTTAGATAGAGCAGTCGACTACTAAGTTTAGTAGTCGGCTACTCATGTTCAGTTTGGATTTCCAGAAACTAGAAATTTACAGAGTAGTCGACTAATGTGCTTAGTAGTTGACTAGTAATCCTGATACATGCCTCACAGAGTCTGGATAGATTCGGTATAGTCGACTACTAAGCTTAGTATTTGACTACTAAGAATTTTCCTGAACATTATGTTGTACTATTTTGAGATGCGATCGCGGGGTTCGAGTCGTACAATAGTACACATATAGAAATGAATATACAGAAATAGTGTCATAGTACATACATGAGTATCCCAAAAGGGGATTTTGACAAGTGTTGAGCTGATTACACTTGAGGTAGAGATTGTTTATATACATGTTGGATATTGTTGATGAGCACAGCTCAGTACTATATGAGATAGTACGTCAATATACCAGACATACACAGTTTATACGTGGGATGGATATCATTGATGAGCTTAGTTCAGTATTACGTATGGTGGTACATTGATATTCTATTTGTAGAGGCCATTGAGTCGGGTTTGGATGCTTTGTCTAGCAGTCCATCCACACGGAGATGTGATGAGGCTTGTGATCCGTCTCTTAGGATACCTATATGGTAGGCCGTTCCACACTCATGTTATGTACTGAGATTATAATGAGACTAATGAGCCATGTATACTGTTAGAATACCTACAGGGTAGTCCGTTGTGCATAATAATGCGATGAATTAGAAATTTTGTGAAGAGTTGCAATATGACAATTATGTGATAGCCTGAGTTTGGTGGATGCCAAAAGTGAATTCGACTCTCGTTGTTGAGATATTTGATGACTAAGATATCTTGTTGTGTGAGTACACGAGATACATATACTAATGGTTATTTCGATGCTTTATCTTTCTAGTTATGTTTCCTTTCATTCTTAGTTCGGGATTAATATTTAGTTATCTACAATTTAAGACATATGGTATATACATGAAGGTTTCCTTATTTAGATTTTTTGTCTGACGTACTAGTGTCGTGTTGTAGGTTTCTAATTATTGATTTCATTTAGATTGTTTATCTCTAGATCTGTGTTAATATTTAGGTATCTATAATTTGAGACATATGGTATATACATGAGGGTTTTCTTATTTGGATTATTTCGCTCGATGTACTATGTCTTGCATTATATGTGTCTAAATATTAATACCATTAGATACGGGGAAAATGGTCTAGGTAGACTATGCTTAATAGATAGAGCATCCACTTCATCTAGCAGCCCTTCCCCTGGAGGCGGATGGATTTGATCTTGCTATAGCGCATTGACGCTCTTGTTGTTCCTTTTGTTTTAAATTTCTTTTCAGGCAGCTCAGAGTTCTGGAGAGCCGTAGGATGACGGAGTTATAGCATAGTCATCATGACGCATTTTAGTAGTTAAGACTCCACTATAATTTTATGTTCTCATTCAGATATTAGAGTTTTGTTTTTATATTATAAAGACAGTGTGCCTTAGTACAATTTTTAGTTGATTCATGTTTAGACATTTTTATTATTCCAGATATCAGATATATTTCAGTTAAGACATGATTTTCATTTATGACATATCTCTTTCTATATCATGTCTATTATTTTATTTCCTTATTTTGCCTATTTTGTACTTACACTTATGTTTGATTCCAATAGAAGATATTACTGTGATTGGTGAAACGTGTTCATGCACATTGTGGGTGTATGGAAGGTTTGACATCTTTGGATTCATCTTGGACTGTAACCATGTGTGAAACGAGGAGCATCACAACTTGGGTAACCTAAGGGTTTAAAGGCTTGTTGTATACGCTAAATACAACCGCGATTCCTGCGAAAGTGAGTTAAGATTTTTCTCTCTTTTCCTTTTAATTTCTCTCTTTGCTAGACGACTAGCAAAAGTTTAGATGTAGGGGTATTTGATAATCATATTTTTATTATATTTTTATACCCTCATTATCTATTTGATTTAAATAAAAATATCACTAATGAACATTTTTATCTTAATTGCAGGTTAATGAATAAAAGCCCAAAAGTACGCAACATTTCATCTTACAAAAAGCCCAAGAAGTCCAAGCCTATACACACAAGAGAAGATCGGCTAAAGAACAAGATGACTAAGTATTGATACCAGTATTAATTACGGTATCGATCTCGTATTGATAGCGATATCAATACTCGTATCAATACTAAGTTTACTGTTACTAATTAAAGGCTAAAATTGATTAACTTGGAAATCAAGTTTAATCCAAAGGTTGATATTGGATGTAATACTCTATAAATAGGGGTAAAGAGTGAGGAGTTTGGGTGTGAAATATTTTGTAAAAACTCCTTTTGGAAAGAATGGTTACTCTTAATTGAGAAGACCTTACAAATTATAACTTTTTATTGTAATTATTAAAGAATATTTTCACCCCTTTATATTTTTCTTATCTTATCCTTGTTTGATTATGAAGATGAAGGTAAGATAAAGATAAATATAAAGATGAAGATAAAGATCAAGATGAATGTTTGTTATCACATTAAGGCTAGAACCCTCTTGGGATGTAAATTTTCTCTTTGTTAATAAATTTATCTTTTGCTTTGTTTTCTTTTTTAAATAGCCAATAGGCTAGAATCCTCTTACCTTAGATTTATTTTCATGCTTGTGGAGTAGATTTACTTTCATGTCTTTACTTCCTTGCTTTAAATTTTATATTTATTTTGTAGTTTAGATTTTTACAATTTATTTTATAGTTTAGACTTTATTTTTTTTTGTACTATTCACCTTAAGGCTAGAACCCTCTTGGGATTAGTTATTTTCTTTTTCTTTGATTCTCCTTGAGGCTAGAACCCTCTAGGGAATTGCTTTTTTTTAAAGATGTGGAACTAATACTTGTAGAAACTCTAGAATTTGTATGAAACTAGCTAGTGGATTCAATTCTAAATTCCTCATATCTCTAATTGAATCCTCCATCTTTTACTTTCTTTATTTTCCTCTATATTCTTGATTTTTCTCTCATTTGTTTCTTAATTTTGTTTCTTTTATCCTTCTTTCTTCTCTTTTGTTAGTTTTATTTACATTTACACATTATCACAGCCACTCTTTATCTCTCCACTCTTAATCTCGTTTTGTTTTTATTTACATACAATCACTCTCACTCTATCTATCTCTCCACAATCACATCCATCACTCCTAATTGTTGTACACACAACATAAGGATCGATTTTGATTTCCTCCTACAAATGCCTTCATCATGGGATTGATAGCTTTTTATACTATAATTTGATGGTTGTGCACTTACAATTTTAGAGGTATACATTTATGCCCCATCAGTTGTCCTCTCTCATTCCAATGCTTTCTTTATCTGGAAGTAAGTCTTTTCGATGGGCAGGGTCTCTTGCACTCCCATTTCCTTTGTCGAGAGTAGATAGTAGGATTTGGCCTCTCATTGGTTGCTTCTCGCTACGTCGACTCCTTCTAGGGTTAGAAACTTCATCATACGATGATATGTGGTGGGAACGGTTCGTAAGAGATGGAGGGCAGTTCTACCTAATTTGACATTGTAAGCCAACTTGAGATCCATCGCTACAAACTGGACCTGAACGGTGGATTGTCGACGGTACTCGTCGATCGTTAGGGGAGTGTGATCATCCCCTTCGGTAGGAGTGCATACCCCATAAAACCATTGAGCGGACCTTAACAAGGCAACAAGTGGGGTGTCGATGCCCATCTAGTTGAAGGCGTTGATATACATGACATCAACTAAGCACCCGTGTTGGTCATGATCCTCTTGACTTGGAAGCCGTCAATCCCAGCTGTAATGACAATAGGATCACCATGAGGCATCTCCACGTCCTTCAAGTCTGCATTGCTGAAGGAAATAGGCTCTTCTTCTCTTAGATTCTTCTCACACATATTCATCTGCAATGCTCGCTCGGCATATTTCTTTTGAGCATTGTTAGATGATCCTCTAGCTGTGGGACCGCCGCTGATAGTGTTGATGACCCCCCCTTGTAGCTAGGCTCAACGAGTCGGCTAATATGCGGTGGTTGAGGGTGAGGAGATTAGGAACGAGACTTCCTATCCCCTCCTGCTGGGGCAACTTCCCTCCTGTCTCATGGGGAGACTATCTTCCTAAGATAACCTCTTTCTATCAGGTACTCGATATCCCTTTGGAGGATTTAACAATCATTGGTAAGATAGCCATGATCTTTATGGTATCGGTGGTATTGCCAAATGTCTCGATTGTGAGAATCTAATTACATTCGAGGAGGGACAGAATTAGGATATTCCTCTCATTGAACCATATAGAGGACATCAGTAATAGAGGTGTTAATGACTGTGAGGATTGGCTTAGGCGGTGGCTCCCTCTTTTGGTCCCTCCTGTCTGACCATTTGGGCAATAGTTGGCTCTAGGGGATGGCTTGCCGACTCTTATCTTGAAAGGAGATCCCTACCCGACTCCTGTACTGGTTGGTACCATAGGAGTCGTTGATGCTGGAACTATTGCTACCACTAGGGTTGCTGGTGTCACAGCTACAGAAACTGTTGATTTTGTTACCCTAGTCACATTCTTATAGGCTCAGGTATTCTTCATCTCCATATATCCATGAGCATTGGTCATTAACTGCTTATATGTATAGCATCGCATCTTGGTGAGTGAGTCGGCCAGCTTCTCATTTAATAGGTCGGCCATAATGGCCGATATGGCGACCGAGCTTCCTAGGTCATCAACCTCCAATTGCTTTGCTTGGAAGCTCTTGAAATAGTTTCGGAGGCTCTCTCCAAGCTCCTGCCTCATCTGTATCAACACATGAGTAGGCGATTTCCATTTGGTGTCGGTCAAGAAGTGGTGCACAAACTTCTAGCTAAGTTGCTTGAAGCTGGCGATGGACTTCTTCTTCAGGGCGTTCCACCAGAGCTTGGCACTTCCTGACAAGGTGATGGGAAAGCACCTGCAGATAATAGCTTCGGGTGCCTGCAGCATGCTCATCATATCATAGTAGTTTTGGACATGCTCCGTAGAGTCTCACTTGCCATTGTATTTCTCTACTTGAGTCATCTTGAATTTCTAACATGTGGCACCACTTCTTGATGGGAAAGCACCTGCATGTTAGAACCCGGCTCTATCAAGTCATGGGCCAATGCGGAAAGGCTCTTCTTGGCCGGCTTCTTCGATGACAACACGGAGGTGTCGATGGACACCCTCCTCGCCGAAAAGCAGTGGAAGTCGGAATCGATCAACGACTTCGTGAAGAGATTCAGGAACCCATCGGTCCACTGTCGGGACCAGGTTTCCAAATCCACACTGATCAAAATGTGCCGCAATAATCTCTCAATCCACATTCTATCTAAGGTCGGCGTGGTGGAAACCCAGACCTGGAAAGAACTTGTTCGTCAAGCCGAAGAGCCACAGCCCAAGAAGGGAGCCATAGAGCCGACCGTGCCAAAGAATCCCCCTCGAACAAGAGGAAAAGAGATCATGGTCGTCGATTTCGCCCCGGCACCCAAAACGGTTCAAAGGCCGAAGCCTAGGCAATTTGAGCAACGTCCCCCATGGCAATACGACTTCAAAGAAGACCAAGTGGTGGCGACATTCGATACTCTACTCAAGAGTAATCGAATTAAATTACCGGAGGTCACAAAGCCTGAGGAGGCGAACAAAACCAATGACTCAAGTTACTATGCGTATCACAGATTCCTCGGTCACCACACCTCCAAGTGTTACATCCTCAAAGATAAGCTCCAAGCCCTCTATGATGCAGGAGTCCTAAAGAAAGAGAAGATACAAAAATAGGTGACCACGAATATGATCACCTTGAGTTTTGGGACAGATCTCCCAGAGGTTCAGGCTCCAGCAGGAGTAGTCCCCATCCCCAAGGTAGTTCTGAAGATCACTAACGACGACCCTCACAACCAACGAGGGAAAGGTTTAGTACCCCAGACCTTGTCATCTGGCCAGGTGATGTGGGTCCATCCGGACCTCCTCAGCGATGAACAGTGGACTACAAAGCCCTCAAGGAAGACCAGGGGTAAGCCTTGTAATGTCATCTACGCCATTCCCGGTGGGGACCAGACGACGGCGTCTGGCCTCACTGACTCCGATGAGGAAACTGTCGCCCTCGCTACTCGAGCAGGAAAGGAATTCGCTAAGGAATATCCTACAAGGGCGGAGAGCCTGACAGGGCCTCCCATGAGGCCAACACTACAAAGCCCTCAAGGAAGACCAGGGGTAAGCCTTGTAATGTCATCTACGCCATTCCCGGTGGGGACCAGACGACGGCGTCTGGCCTCACTGACTCCGATGAGGAAACTGTCGCCCTCGCTACTCGAGCAGGAAAGGAATTCGCTAAGGAATATCCTACAAGGGCGGAGAGCCTGACAGGGCCTCCCATGAGGCCAACGGCAGCAGCCCCTCTAGATCCAGACAGGTCGAGCTCGAGCAGTCAGCTTTTCCGATTCAACGTGCTCGCGCAGCTGAAGAGCATCCCCACACGAATTACCATGTACGACCTCCTGCAGCTATCCAGACCTACCCGAAAGCCCTACAAGAGGCATTGGCCGACTCGGAGGTCTTCTCCACCCACTTCTTGAGGGAAGAAGACACAGAACGGGAATGTGCGATGTGCTGCTAGACCACCGAGAGGCGCATCCCTTGCATCACATTCACTCCTGAGGACATGCTCATCAAAAGCACCTATCATGATCGACCATTGTACTTCACGGGGTACGTCGGTTCCTCGAAAGTGGATCGAATTCAAGTCGACCTGGGGTCTACACTAAGCATCGTACCTCTAAAACTGATCAAACACCTGGGGGTGCCCTCGAAGCGCCTTTCCGCGACAACCACAACTATCTTTGGCTTTAACGCCACGGGAACACGACCGCTTGGCAAAATACGCCTGAAGTGTCGGATAGGCGACATGAAGACAGAGGTGACCTATTATGTCATCGATGCTGAGCCATCCTACAATATGCTCTTGGGACGACCATGGATCCACAGTAATCGGATAGTCCCATCTACCTTATATCAATGCTTAAAATACGTGGACGACTATGATCGCATGAAGACAGTAGTAGCCGACAAGCAACCTTTCAAAGGTGTCGAGAACTACTTCACGGACTCTCTGCTATACTAGGACCCCGATGAGCCACCGATTGAGGAACTCGAGAGCGGCAATGAGGCGGATAGAGAACCTGAGTACAGCAACGGCCTGGTCCTGAATGACTTCGAATCAATTGTAATTGGCTACGAAAGTCACAATGTAACCAACGCTGTTCAGGCAGAGGAGATTATCGTGAATGAGAAGTTCAACTTTGCTTATTTGTCGTCTTGCTCAACGTACGAGGATGATACGCCTAACGACCTAATATCGAAACTCTATAACGACCGCTCCCTGCACTTTCCTGTATGCTCATCGTATGTTGCGAAGACACAGCCGATTGAGTCGTCATAAGCTGTACACGTCATACCAGCCTAGGATAACTATCAAAAGGATATTATCTTTAGACGAATCGATCACCCCTTGCGCACGTTGTGGGACGAGTCTGAAGATGAAGACCTCACGCCTCAGTTTTCGTAATGCAGTCAAATCACGAAGCGTATGATGAGCAACATGGGGTACGACCTCACTCGCCCAGAGGGCCTGAATTACGGCCGAGGTCGCAAGACGGTCATCCGACCTGCTTACGTGCCTAAAGGCAAACCCTCAAATTACTTCAACAGGACTCGGAGAGGCTTAGGCTACTCCTCTTCCTCATTGGATTTGTTTTGTTATTTCAATAAGGACTCCGACTATGCGCATTCGGGGGATCGATCATCGACAATCTTAGCATGGGACTCAGACATCAGCACAGGGGACTTGTTCGACAACCTTACAGTCAACAAGGCTACGATTGATCCCGCTGAGATGGAAAGGGACGAACAGGTCCTGCTTTATGATGAGACATGGGACCGCCATGTCAACGCTTAGTGGAATAGTCACTTTGAGCAATGCGAACCATCGACCGAAGACGAAGTCCTCCAAGTGAACATGGGTGATGAGACTAATCCCAAGCCCATATTCATCAGTATAGTCTACCTCCCCAAGAGAAAGAATATATCATTGCCCTCATACTAGAATACATCAATGTCTTCACGTGGAATTACGAGGACATGTCCGGCCTCGATCCACGAGTCGCCATGCATTGCCTCAACATCCGCTCAGATGCCAAACCAGTCAAACAACAGCAAAGGTAGTTTTGTCCGCAAATCATGGAGGCAATCGAGGTCGAAGTGAAGAAACTGATCGAATCCGGCTTCATCAGAGAGGAACAACACCCTGACTGGGTCGCTAATATTGTTCCAGTCCTGAAGAAGAACGGTAAGATTCGTATCTGCATTGACTTTAGGGATCTCAATGTTGTGTGCCCTAAAGATGAGTTTCCTTTGCCCATCACGGACGTCATCATTGATAACACGTGTTGGTTTGAGAGGATGTCCTTCATGGATGGATTCTCAGGGTACAATCAAATCAAAATGCACCCCGAGGACGAAAAACACACGTCATTCAGGACTCCCATGGGGGTATAATACTACACGGTCATGCCGTTCGGACTCAAAAATGCAGGCGCAACCTACCAACACGCCATGAGCACGATCTTTCAAGATCACCTGCGAAAGACGGTCAAGTGCTATGTGGACGATTTAGTCGTGAAAAGTCACAGTAAAGATGACCATCTCCAAGACCTAAGGGTGATGTTCAAACTCATGAGGACTCATCAACTCAAGATGAATCCTACGAAGTCATTCTTAGGGATATCCAGCGGTAAATTCCTTGGGTTCTTGGTAACGACAAAAGGAATTCGAATTGACCCCGATAAGGTACGAGCTATTCAAGAGCTTCAGCCGCCCCAAAATCTTAAAGAAATGAGAGGTCTTCAGGGACAATTGGCTTACATCTGGAGGTTCATTTCAAATTTTTTGGGCAAATGTCAACCCTTCTCCAAACTAATGAAGAAAGGTACTTCCTTCGTGTGGGACGAGCCTTGCCAACGGGCCTTTGAGGAGATCAAAGCTTATCTCTCAAACCCGTCCATCTCGCTCTCAATGCGCAGACCTGTCAAGACTGATCCCCCCTCTGCGCGCGAGATCGTACCTAAAAAAAATCAAAGAAATGAAAAACTCCATGTCAGATTGCAATAAGTAATGCCGAAGATCCAGATGATTGTGGGTGTAAATTTTGATCTCCTGAAAATAGGGAACTCGTTTGTATTAATAAGAATAGCTTATTACAAACTAATTAATCAAAATTACAACGAAAGCGGAGGGAATGCCCTCCTTGTTTAAATGTGAGGACTTTCGGTAGCTACAAGATGCTTCGCTCAATTCTCGCACCGAGTCTGCTTCCCTTGGACGGTTCGACCGAGGTTGCTGGCGAGCTTCAGTACACAGTAGAGGCTCGGGTTGATGGAGTTCGAATCTCCTAGTTCGATGGCGATCAAGGCTCAGAACTAGAAGAGGACGCTACAGTGCAAAGGTTATGCAAAGAGCTTGTCGTCGACCTGACCGGGAGTCGAGAGCTAGTGGTTCGGTTAACTGATTGGATTAATCAATTAACTACGGGCGAACTGCTGAACGTTGAACCGTTCGCAGATCTAGAATTAAAAAAAAAAAAAAAAGAACCATAGCCCTTTTGTCTTTGTGCTGGAAAGATTCCTTTTTGTTTGCCATCAAGCTGCAGCCATGGCCAGCGAACAAAAGTTATAAAAAAAAAGAAGGAAAAGAAAAGAAAAAGGAAAGGAGGAGATCTTGCTGCTGTGTTTTTGTTTGCCATGGCCATGGTTGATGCAAAACCTTGAATTATAGGACTGTAATTATTTCAATCATGGTGGCGGCAGATATCTTGGGTCAAGTGGAATTAGGGTTAGGGTTTTAATTAGCATTATAATTAATTAATTACTCTAATTTTTTATTTAATTAAATTTCCAAACCCGACCCATTAATTTCCAGACCCGACCCATTACAGTTTTGACCATTCATTTTGTTTTGGTCGTTATAGATCCGTTTTAAGTCCGTTTTGAGCCCATAAATAGTCGTTGGAAAGATTATTCTGTGTACTTTTCAACTATACAGTTTTTTATTTTCATTTCAGTTTCACATCACGTCACGTAGGAGTGAAAAGGCCCCTCCTCGTATGTGAGACAGCGGCTGCCCAACACTCAAGTGCGTTTGGCCAGCTCACCGAATACCGGCGAATCCAGACCTTGACTAGGACAGGCGAGGTGAACTACATTTATGAGGGTGCAGGTTGATCTGGCGTCTGTCCGATCACTCGTACTGTGAGCCGCTACTCGATGGGCTTGGAATACTGTGCCCTCTCTCCCTTCACATCACAGGAAGTAGGGAAATCCCATCCCTGTATGCAGTGGAAAGGCCGTCAGGTACGAATTTGGCTCTCGACTCATGCAGGCGAGTCGAGTAAGCGGGCGAATTTGGATGATCTTGACTCATGCGGGCGAGTCGATCATACAGGCGAATCTGGATAACTTTGGCTAATGAGGGCGAGCCATCCATACCGGCGAATCTAGATGACTTTGGCTCATGAGGGTGAGCCAACCATACCGGCGAATCTAGGTGACTTCGGCTCATGAGGGCGAATGGGGCTTGTGTGCGGTTTGGGCTCGCGCTA
>NC_033798.1:41938947-41995500 GCF_001876935.1 Asparagus officinalis | reverse complement strand
AATACTTTGGGTTATTAACCCTTTTAGCATCTTCCTGATCTTGGACCGGAGGCAACTTAATCTTGTTATTCTCTATGAGGTATTTGAAAATACAGGGGACTTCATCTTCTTTAAAAGAGTAAACCTTCGGGAATTTCAGTTCTGAAGTCCTCTGCTTCTGAGGTTGTTATTGCCACCGTGACTATTGAGGCGACTTTTGCTGCTATTGTTGCGGTTGCGCTTACGGCTCGAATGTTTGGTTCGCCTCCACTGCATTTGCTTGTGCTTTTCCTTTACACCGGGGAACAAAATTTTGCTATGGAGTATTTGTCATCGTTTGACCCCTTTCGGCCTTTTTCCTCTTGAGGAAGCGTTCGGCTCGTTCTCCTAGGACCTTCAAATCCTTCCAGGTCTTGGACGGTGCCATTCCTATGGCTTCGAGGATATCCAATGAAAGATTATTGTGACAAGTTTCTAGGATGAAGTCCTCGCTAATCGGATCCCTACAATTCATGGCTTTGTTCCGGAATCATTTGATGAAATTTTCGACCAACTCTCCGTCTTTTTGCTTCTCATCGAACAACGTTCCGATCGAAACCTCGCGTCGTTATCGAAAAAATTTGTGAGAAACATGTCTTCCATATCATCTCAACTGTTAATACTCCCCGTGATACGGGTGTATCTTCTCTTCAGGAGCTTAGCGATCCTCATGGGAGCTTGAGGATAGGAGATTCTCATATCTTGGGAATAGGAGCATGGATGGAGCCAAAGAAGGCGGTGGAAGAAGTCAGCAGAAGCGAAACGTGCAAAAGAATAGGGTAACTGGCAGATCTCTGGCCGGTCGACCGCAGCACACATGCCAGTCGACCGGAAAACCTGCACAATGCAGGGTTTGAGAAAACTCTCTGGCCGGTCGACCGGACCAAGCCTGGTGGTCGACCGGATCGCGATTTCTGGGTTTCCTGTTTCGTTTTGGATTCTATTTTGACAGGGATTCCTGATTCTTTTGGGCTTGTTTATTTACAAGATTGCCATCCACGTTTGCACATCTATAAATAGGATTGTTTTAGGGTTCTAAACAATCAGACCTAAGGGAAATAGAAATTCTAATAATTGTATTAGGGTTTAGAGGGAGAGTTGGGAGGTTGTTCTCAATTCTAGTGAGATTGTGAGAGAGGGATTGTAATCTTTTTCATACTCATAATCTAGAGAAGGTATTTTCCTTCACCATACTGAATTGTTCTTGTGTTTTGGTCATCCTCTTCTCAACCCACCTTTTGGTAATTTCACGACCAAAGGGTGCTCGCACGGCGACTCGTATCAAGTTGGTATCAGAGCATCAGATCTGGTGAAGGGGCATCCTGTGTATGGTCCTTACTCGGTCCCAATACAAGAGCTTGGCGAGATCCTTTTTCTTTGGAGGGAGTTCAGAGACTAAGGAAGAAGAAGATGGCTGTAGACAACAAAGATGGAGAGGCTCGAGAGTTTCCTCAGCTGAAGTTCTAACTTGAAAGGGACTTCAAGTTTCTAAAGGGGGGACCCATGATACGGGTGTATCTTCTCTTTAGAAAAGCAATCTTCATGGGAGCTTGAGGATAGGTGATTCTCATGATATCTTGAGAATAGAGGCGTAGTTGGAGCCATAGAGGACGGTGAAAGAAGTCAGAAGGAGCAAAACACAGAAGAACAGGAAGAACAGGCAGATCTCTATCTGGTCGACCGCAGCGACATGCGCGGTCGACCGCCAACCTGCACAGAGCAGGGTTTCAGACTGGAACTCTGTCCGGTCGACCGCGATGGTCACTGCGGTCGACCGCGACAGGTTCCTGGGCTTTTTCCTGGTTCGTTTTGGATTCTGTTTTGACGGGGATTCCTGATCCTTTTGGACTTATTTATTTACAAGATTGCCACCACGTTGTAAACCCTATAAATAGGGATTGTTTAGGGTTTCTAAGGGGAGGTTAGAGGCCAAGATGTAGACCTAAAGGGTTTTAGGTCTAAGTGAAATCCTGATCAAAAGGATTAGGGTTTAGATGAATCAGACCTAAGAGAGAGAAGTGATCAAGAGAAATTCTAATAATTGTATTAGGGTTTAGAGGGAGAGTTGGGAGGTTGTTCTCAATTCTAGTGAGATTGTAAGAGAGGGATTGTAATCTTTTTCATACTCATAATCTAGAGAAGGTATTTTTCTTCGCCATACTGAATTGTTCTTGTATTTTGGTCATCCTCTTCTCAACCCACCTTTTGGTAATTCCACGATCAAAGGGTGCTCACACGGCGACTCGTATCAAGTTGGTATCAGAGCATCAGATCCGGTGAAGGGGCATCCTGTGTATGATCCTTACTCGATCCTAATACAAGGAGCTTGGCGAAATCCTTATTTCATTGGAAGGAGTCCGAGTTTTAAGGAAGAAGAAGATGGCTGAAGGAGACAATTCAACGAGGATTGATGCATTGGAGAAGCAGATCGAGACGATAGGTTCGACTCTCACACAACTCATCAGTCTTATCCATGGAGGTGGCAAACAAGGTGAATCTTCTTCGAAGAAAATTATTGAGTCCGATGTGGAGAGAGTAGATTCAGATTCTGACGAGGAGGAGGAGACCATTAAGACTGTATTGCATCAAGGTGGTAAGAATTCTTACCAGAATCTGAAGATTGATTTCAGAGTGGTGATTCCTATTTATGATGGGAGTGTTGATGTCGAGAGGCTTGATGACTGGATCGAGCGGATGGAGACATATTTTACTCTTTATGGCTATTCGTCAAAAGAGAAGATTGTGTTCGCGACTTTGAAGCTTTCAGGACATGCGTTGACGTGGTGGAAATCCTATTGCAAACAGGAGAAGAAAGCAGTGTCGTGGAACAAGTTCAAGGAGATACTTAGGAAACAGTTCTATCCGGTGGGATTCCTTGAAGAACGTTGGTACAAGTGGTACGGCTTACGCCAAAGGGTCAATCAAACCGTTCAAGAATACATTACGGAGTTCCAGTAGCAGGCGATGGTCCTTAACATTGTGACAGAGGAATATTCCGTGTTCATGAAGTATATGGCGGGATTGAGCGATTACATCCGAAAGGAGATGAGGTTATTCACGGTCGAGACTATTGCAGATGCGAGCGTGAAGGCCATTGCCATTGAGGGCAAGCAAAAGAAGAGCAACGAAGCAAAGGGGGATGCAAAGCAAGTTGGAGGCGAGTCTAGTGGTTCTTAGTTTAAGGAGGAGAAGAAGAAGGGTGATTCAGGGAAAGCAAGGCTGATTTGTAGTCACTGCGAGAAGACAGGGCACGAAGCTGATCGGTGCTGGGAGAAGTATCCTCATCTCAAGCCAAGAGGGTTGAAGAAGAAGGAGGAGAAAAAGGCATACATGATAGCTCAAGGTCCGAAAGAAGTCTCGAGGATGACAGAACCTAATAGTAGTCTCAATCTTATGACGGGAAAACAGGCCACGAAAGAGGACGACGACCCGAGAGAGCAGCTATTTGTTCTTAAGTTGCAAGTAAAGACCAGTTTGGTTGATGCCATAGTCGATCCGGGTAGCGAGAAGAATTTGATATCCGAAGCCTTGGTTCAGAAGCTGGGTCTGAAGACGGTCAAGCATCCGAAACCCTATCCATTGGGGTGGATTCAGAAGGAGGAGAAGCTAAGTGTAGTTGATCAATGCACTGTCAGATTTGCACTCCACGAGTCGTATATTGACGAGGTCACATGCGACGTAGTTCCATTAGACGCTTACGGCTCGAATGTTTGGTTCGCCTCACTTGCATTTGCTTGCCTCTTTTCCTTTTACACCGGGGAACAAAATTTTCTCATGGAGTATTTGTCATCCGTCTTACCCCTTCGGCCTTTTCCTTTGAGGAAGCGATTCGGCTGTTCTCCTAGGACCTTCAATCCTTCCAGTCTGGACGTCATTCCATGGCTTCAGATATCCAATGAATTAGTGTGTGAAGTTTTAGATTGAAGTCTCGCTAATCGATCCCTACAATTCAATGGCTTTGTTCCGGATCATTGAATGTAAATTTGACCAACTCTCCGTCTTTTCTTCATCGACAAGTCCGATCAAACCTCCATGTATCAAAAAAAAATTTTGTAGAAAACATTCTTCCATATCATCTAACTGTATCTCCCCAGATACGGGTGGTATCTTCTCTTACGGAGCTTAGCATCCTCATGGGAGCTTCGAGCGATAGAGATTCCTCATATCTTGGAATAGAGCATGGATGGAGCAAAGAACGCGTGAAGAAGTCAGCAGAAGCAAACTGCCAAAATAATAGGAACGGGCAGATCTCTGGCGGTCGACCCAGCACACATTGCAGTGTCGACCGGAAACCTGCACAAGCATTTTGAGAAACTCTCTGGCCGATCGACCGCGACCAGCCTTGGCGACCATCGCATTCTGGTTTCCTGTTTCGTTGTTGGATTCTATTTTACAGTATTTCCTATTCTTTGGCTTGTGATTTACAGATTGCCATCCACGTTTGCACTTATAAATAGGATGTTTTAGGGATTCTAAACATCATACCTAAGGAATATAGAAATTCTAATAATTGTATTAGGTTTTAGAGGAGGTTGGAGTTGTCTCCAATTCTAGTACATTTGTGAGAAGGGATTGTAATCTTTTTATACTCATATATCTAGAGAATATTTCCTTTCACCATACTTAATTGTTCTTGTTTAAAAATTCTCATCCTCTTTCTCAACCACCTTTAGGAATTCCGACCAAAGGTTGCTCGCACGGCGACTTCGTATCAAGTTGTATCAGGCATCAGACTGTGTGAAGGGCATCTTGTGTATGTCTTTACTCGATCCGAATACAAAGAGCTTGGCGAGATCCTTTCTTTGGAGAGTTCAGAGACTAGGAAAAGAAGAAGAGTGGCTGGTAGACAAACAAAGATTGAGAGCTCGAGTTTCTCATGAAGTTCTAACTTGAAAGACTCAAGTTTTCCTAAGGGGGACCATGATACGGATGTTATCTCTCTTTTAGAAAGCAATCTTCATGGAGCTTGGATATTATTCTCATATTCTTGAGAATAGAGGCCGTAGTTTAGCATAGACGGACGGTGATGTTGAAAGAAGTCAGAAAGGACAAAACACCAGAAGAACAGAAAAAGGCATCTCTATCGTCGACCGCGAGCACCATCAACGCGCCCAAACCTGCACAGAGAGTTTCAGACTGGAACTCTGTCTCACCCGATGGTCACTTCGGTCGACACGCGACAGGTTCTGCTTTTTCCTGTTCGTTTTTGATTCTGTTTTGACGGGATTCCTGATCCTTTGGACTTATTTTATTTACAGATTGCACCACGTGTTGAAACCCCTAATAGTGATTGTTGTAGGGTTTCTAAGGACTTTAGAGGCCAAGATGTAGACTAAGGTTTAGGTCTAAGTGAATCTCTGATCAAAAGGATTGGGTTTAATGAATTCAGACCTAAGGGAAAGGAGAAATTCTAATAATTGTATTAGGTTAGAGGAGAGTTGAGTGTTCTCAATTCTAGTGACAGATGTGAAGAGGGGATTGTAATCTTTTTCATACTCATAATTAGAGAAGTAATGTTTCTTCGCCATACTGAATTGTTCTGTTATTCTCTGGTTCATCCTCTCTCAACCCACCTTTTGTATTCCACTGATTCAAAGGTGCTCACACAGCCGCAACTATCAAGTCGGTATCAGAGGCATCGATGTCCGGTGAAGGGCATCCTTGTTATGATCCTACATCCTAAATACAAGACTGGCAAATCGTATTTTCATCTGGAAGAAGTCCAGTTTTAAGGAAAGAAGAAGATGCCTGGAAGGAGACATTCAACGCAGGATGATGCATTGGAAAGCCAGATCGAGACGATAGGTTTCGACTCTCACACAATCTCATCAAGTCTTATCCATGGAGGTGGCAAACCAAGATGATCTTCTTCGAAGAAAATTATGAGTCGATGTGTAGAAGATAGATTCAGATTGACGAGAGAGGAGACCATTAAGACGTCTATTGCATCAACGGTGTAAGAATTCTTACAGAATCTGAACATTGATTTCAGCAGTGGTATTCCTACTTATGATGGAGTGTTTGATGTCGGGAGGTTATGACTCGTGATCGACGGATGGCGACTATTTTCTCTTTATGTATTCGTCAAAAGAGAAGATTTTCGTTCGGATTTTAAGCTTTCAGGAACGTTGACGTGGTGAAATCTATTGCAAAAGGAGAAGAAGCATGTCGTGGAAACAAGTCAAGGGAGATACTTAGGAAACCATCTATCCGTGGATCCTGAAGAACGTTGGTACAAGTGGTACGCTTCGCCAAGGGTTCAATCAAACCGCTTCAGAATACATTACGAATTCAGTAGAGCGATGGTCCTTAACATTGCTGACGAGGAATATTCCGTGTTCATGATAGTATATGGCGGGTATTGACGATTACATCCGAAAAGAATAGTTATTCGCCGTCACGTAACTATGCAGTGGGCGTGAAGCATTGCCTGAGGGCTAAGCAAAAGAGAGCAACGAAGCAAAGGAGGATGAAAGCAAGTGCGGAACGATCTAGTTGTTTTAGTTTAAGGAGGAAGAGAAGGTATTCAGGGAAAGCAAGCTATTTGTAGTCACTGCGCAGAAGACAGGGCCACGAAGCTGATCCGGTGCTGGGAAAGTTATCCTTCATCTCAAGCAAGAGTGTTGAAGAAAGGGAGGAGAACAAACCATACTAGATAGCTCAAGGTCCGAAGAAGCTCGAGATGACAGACTAATAGTAAGTCTCATCTTATGACGGAAAACAGCACCGATAAGAGGGACGCTACCGAGGACAGCATTTTTCTTTGAAGTTGCAGTAAAGACCAGTTTGGTTGCATGCCATAGTCGCATGCGGTAGCGAGAAGAATTATATCAGCCTTGGTTCAAAGGGGTCTGAAGACGGTTCAAGCATCGCGAAACCCTATCCATTTGTTGATCAGACAGAGAGAAGCTACGGCTAGTTGATCAATGCACTGTATAGATTTGCACGCCATGAGTCGTATATTGCACAGTCACATGCCCGAACGTTAGTTCATTGATGTTTGTCAGATATACGGCAATCCACTTATTTGATTGATATGCGATCTACGAGAGGCGAGGGCTCAGAAGGCTATACTTCACAAGAGGGAGCTGAAAGTTTATTCGTCGCATCCTCTTCGAGGTCGAGACAACTTGAGAACAGGATGACACCGATCGAAAGAGCGTTAGTGAATGCCAACAAGAAGTTGTCTGCTGTGCATTAGACTTCCAAAAAAGCCATCCGATTAAGTATGCAATTGGACCGAGAAGTGAACTACGACGAGGACGCTGGGATGAATGATATTATCGATTCCGACGTCGAGATTAGATCCTAGCAAGTCAGGTGGTCTCAAAAAGGCAGAGCGGGCTCCGAGTTCCCCAAGCTCAGTTTCAGTTCTAACTTGAACGGGACTTCAAGTTCCTAAAGGGGGGACCCATGATACGGGTGTATCTTCTCTTCAGGAGCTTAGCGATCCTCATGGGAGCTTGAGGATAGGAGATTCTCATATCTTGGGAATAGGAGCATGGATGGAGCCAAAGAAGGCGGTGGAAGAAGTCAGCAGAAGCGAAACGTGCAAAAGAACAGGGTAACTGGCAGATCTCTGGCCGGTCGACCGCAGCACACATGCCGGTCGATCGGAAAACCTGCACAATGCAGGGTTTGAGAAAACTCTCTGGCCGGACGACCGGACCAAGCCTGGCGGTCGACCGGATCGCGATTTCTGGGTTTCCTGTTTTATTTTGGATTCTGTTTTGACAGGGATTCCTGATTCTTTTGGGCTTGTTTATTTACAAGATTGTCATCCACGTTTGCACATCTATAAATAGGATTGTTTTAGGGTTCTAAACAATCAGACCTAAGTTTGTATTAGGGTTTAGAGAGGATTGAGAGGTTGTTCTCGATTCTAGTTAGATTGTGAGGGAGAATTGTAATCTTTTTCATACTCATAATCTAGAGAAGGTATTTTCCTTCGCCATACTGAATTGTTCTTGTGTTTTGGTCATCCTCTTCTCAACCCACCTTTTGGTAATTCCGCGACCAAAGGGTGCTCGCACGGCGACTCGTATCACCCCGGATTGAGGCGGCGATACCAATCGAAGGCTGCTCTGCGAAGAGTGCTGACGAATGACCGTACCATCAGAGGTTTATTCCCGGAGATTATTCCCAAGTGAGACTTGAAGTATATTAAATACTGAGTGGGGGAACCCTTTCTAGCAAACGGCGTGAAATTGATTAAATTAAACTTTGCCGGACACGGGATTGACTCCCACTCTCTTGGGTATGGGCACGGTATTCCGGACCTTTTTACTTCCTGAGCACTCATCAACGCATTGATTTTGCTCTCCAAATCCCTCATCTTCTTGTCCTCGCTCATATCTTTCTTCGGACGATTTCGGGGAGAGGTAACATGATCCTCCTTCGTATTGTTATCATCCGAGGGACCATCCCCAGTATTGTTGTCGACAGGAGGGGTGTTCATGTTGGCATTCTCATCCACTTCCTGATCATTATCAACTTGGTTAGGATTATTGCGACGGCTAGACTCTCCCTGCTGATTTGTTAGTGCCATGATTTGTTAGTCATGCATTTACCTCAATTGCTGCAAAGCTATTTCCATTTCAAATTTGAAATTCTCCCTCTGCTTAGTTAAAGCGTCCTCAAGAATTTTATTCATCTGCTCTATATTGATCATAAGAGACTCATAGGATTGTCCCACGCTAGATGCCGTATCATCAGAGGCCATTGCTGAGCAGGCATCTAAACAAGCATCTGATGTTTCATCATCTGAGGGTAACCCTTTTTGCATTCTTTGGTAGTCCCTCTGTCTAATGGTTCCCAATCGCAATCGAGTCATACGCTGGGATACCGCTAAAAAATGATCGGGACTAAAGTTTCATGTCGACTTCCCTCTATCGGTCACGTTGACGGACACTTCAGGAAATTCATCGTCGTGAAGAGCAGCTCTCTTCTTGCGAAAATGCCTTGGTTTGAACTCGGGCGTTCTGGTGGAGATTCTTTTAAATACTGAAACTCTCTCCGGGGCGGCCTTGGAGCAGCAACATTCTGACAACACCGTTTTGATAATTTTGGAACATGGACAATGGGAATCCGGTTCTCGATTATTCCTTCTCCGAGACTTGTTCGTACTTCGAGCCCGATAGTACAACTCATCGGTCTGATGACCGGAGCAACCCATCGTGTGTTGGCATGACTCCCTAGGTGTGACGTCCTCGTCTGACGAATACGTTTTCTTCTAAAAATTCAACGCTTTGTTAGCGTCTTCAGGAGTCGCATGTCTGAGGCTACGTTTTCATGAACGTAGGCTTTTAACAGGCTCCTGAACTTCGACACGCAGTCCAATGCGGTCAGTTATAGTACTTTTCCTATCATACGATCTCCTCCACTGCCTAGAAGAGTTATTACGACCTCCAGCCTGGAAAACTGCTCGAGATCCGTTCAATGGGCCTAAACGCTCTTTGACTGGAGCTTTGCCTCGATCATCATATGAAGGGCCAAGGCGATCTGTGATCTTTATCTTAAAATAGGATAAATCCACACTATCGCAGATCTTCATCGGAGGTGCTTGATTTGCCGGGACAGTAATAGAGGCCGTCGGAAACTCAGACGGGGCTGCAGGAAGTGAACCAGCGGCGAAACAGACCGAACTAGTCCAAATTTTGCCCGAACCACTCTCTGGTGGCTCGGTTCTAGCCGAGCCACCATTTTTTTTTCAACTTTTCGATGCCTTCGGCCACCGTTTGGGTTGTTTTGACGCCGGTTTGGACTCTGGCCTCAGACTCGGCGTGATCTTGGTGGCTTCTTGACCACTTCTTCTTGTTTCAACTTCTACGCTTCCTACATCAGAGCTCGCGCATGCGCGAGTAACGCGCGGCGTTTCTGGATCCGTTCTTCAAGGGTTGAACGCGTCCTCTTGACGCGGATCTATTCATTCGTTGTTGAGTTAGAGGAGTTGGCTATCCGCTGTTGCGGCGCTTGGCGCCTCCTCGACTTCAGATCCGCTTCATAGCGGATTCCATCAACTGGTTCTAAGGCCTTGGCCAGCTGGCGTGCGAGGCGTTGTCTTCGTCTCTAACATGCTCTCTTTGATAGAACGGGCACGTTATCAATAGTCAACTTCTCGCTCACGGGGTTCAGATCTATGGCTTCGGCCTCGTCGGATGCCGGCGAGGCGTTGGCGGGGAGATCTTCTTGGGTCTTCAAGTCCGAAGACTAGCGAACCTTCCTGGACTTGCGAGGAGAGGTGGATCTGGGAGAGGAGGACAAGTACTCCTCGTACTTCTGCTAGTCAAACTCATATTCGACCTCTTCTTCAACCAGGATGAGAATCCGAGGTTGCGACACATCAGCCTTCGCAGAAAGGCTGTCAGCTCCCACTGTGGTCGTCAGCATGTTTGATTGGAAAATTGATTTCTTTGATGAGTCCATTACAACTTTGAACGCTTACAATAAATTTAAAAAAATAGCCTTTTTATAAGACTTCAAATCAAAAATTACAATTTTCTCTCAAGCTACACGCAATAGATGTTTATCGCCTATTGCTTGTGCGGGATCGTTGCCAGTGCCGGGGTTTATCCGTGGACCACCTACGGATCAGATCCGGTTAGCAGAAGTTGGATAATCAATGCTTTCACTTCACGAAGGAAGTAATTGCAGTAGCAGTAATCTCGACGAAGCGAGATCACGACTCTTCTCGAGATTTAAGACTAAGCTTAAATCTGTAGGAAAGGAAGAACGAGTCTCAAATCTCTCGAACTCTTACTTTGTTGAGGAACTCCGCCAAGATCTGCTAACTCTCTGAAATTCGTGCTCCAATCTCCAATTCGACAGCACTTCGTCCTCTTAATTTTCAGATCCCAAAAAATGAACACCCGAGCTCCTATTTTAGGCTCCGGTTGAAGGGTTTTTGGATCAAAACGAGGGATTCCTCCTCATCTTCAGTTAATAACTGAATAACCATAGTATCAGATCAGTTGGGACGTTCAGAAACAAACAAATCCCGAACGAATCAGCGAAAATCGAAAAAACTGACTTTAAGTCGAAACTGGCCGATTCGCCACTCGGTGGCTCGGCCATGGCTGGTGGTCATGAGCATGCGGGCCACTTAGTTCGCTGATTTGGTGGCTGATGGGCGTGCGGGCCACTTGGTGGTGGCCGGTGAGAACGCGGGTCACGTCATCAATAGTTCGTTGATTCGCTGGTCGGTGTCAGATAATCCTCTTTGACTTAGATAATGGCGTTCATCACCTTCTCTCCGTCTCGAGCTGTGTGTGTGGATACCTATAGGCATTTTTAGACGCCTACAATGGTTAAACCCATTCTCTGCATCCACACTGGATTTAGTGCTCCTTTCACCACGCCCTTGATTAGGAATAGCAACATGATGTTAGATCTACATCATAAACTTGAGATCTAAAACCATATAGCCATGATTAATTTAAAGAGATTAACAAATAATCAAAAGAGCGGAAGCTTATACCTGAATCCATGGATGAAATCTTGATTTGGGTTTTTGATGATCTTCTAACCTTAGGGTTTCTCTAAATCCGAATTTCTCTAGCTAGATGGGGGTGTAGAGAATTAGAGAATGTAACCCTAGGTTAGGGACCATAACCCCTTATTTATAGATGTTGTACTTTTGTAATTTAGCCCATCAATAAATTACAATTACAACCTGGTATCTGCACATATAACCCCATGACTTATTTAAATACCAAATTAACCCAACTTAATTGATCACTTTAGTGGGTTATCCTGAAAGATAGCAATACACATTGATTAATCATATGTGCCCACAAATAGATTTATTAGATTAAATCCAACAATCTCCCACTTGGGCACCATATGATTCCTTAAATTGTGTATAACCTTATGAGCTCAAAAATTGCTATCACTGAAAAGGTATTTCCGAACAATCTCGTCCATTGACTATATCAATATAGGATCAAAGCGGCCTTCGTCACATTTATCGTGACTCGACCCATCAATGGTCACATATACCAATACAATCAAATAACATAGATCAATCATGGATGTGCAGCATGAAAATTACATGCAATGTGATCAGTACATGTCTATTTTCAACTGGTCCTCCTTAGTGAGGTCAAAACCAAACATAATGTAACAGAGTGTCTTAACTGAAAACTTTATTCTAATCAGACAATACAAACAAACATAAAGCACCACAAATACAAACTCCCACTAAAACATAATATCCTCAAATAATACCACACCCATATGAGCAGTATGCTCATGAAAGACCTTAGGTGGCAATCCCTTAGTAAGAGGATCAGCTATCATGGAGTTTGTCCCAATGTGCTCTATGGATATCTGTCCACTCTGTACCCTTTCTTTCACAACCAGGAACTTAATGTCAATATGTTTTGACTTAGTTGAGCTCCTGTTGTTATTGGAATACATTACTGCAGATTTATTGTCACAATATAACCTTAGTGGTCTTTCAACATTTTCCAAAATGCGCAGTCCCGTGACAAAATTTCGCAGCCATATTCCCTGATTGGATGCCTCATAGCAAGCTACAAATTCTGCTGCCATAGTGGAGGAAGCTACTAGTGTTTGTTTGACACTTTTCCATGATATAGCTCCTCCTGCTAACATATAAATGTAGCCTGATGTAGACTTCCTGCTATCTTGGCATCCAGCAAAATCAGAGTCCGAATACCCAATGACCTCTAATTTCTCTGATTTTCTGTATGTGAGCATGTAATCTTTTGTTTTCTGAAGATACCTCATAACCCTTTTGACTGCTATCCAATGATCCATACCAGGGTTGCTTAAGTATCTGCCTAACATCCCAACAATGTACGCAATATCCGGACGCGTACATACCTGAGCATACATTAGACTTCCTACAGCCGAAGCATAAGGAATCTTCTGCATTTCCTGAATTTCAAGGTTACCTTTAGGGCACTGATTTAGACTAAACTTGTCTCCTTTAGCAACAGGGGTGTCACCTGGTCTGCAATCTTGCATGCCAAACCTTTTAAGTACCTTATCGATATAGCTCTTTTGTGATAATCCAAGAATACCCCGAGAGCGATCTCGATGTATCTGGATCCCTAATATAAAAGAGGCGTCCCCAAGATCTTTCATCTCAAAATTCTTTGATAGAAATCTCTTGGTTTCGTGCAACATGCCTATATCATTAGTGGCAAGCAAGATGTCATCGACATACAGAACCAGAAAAATATACTTACTCCCACTGAACTTGTGATATACACAGTCATCAACAATGTTCATCTCAAAACCGAACGAGATTATTATTTGTTGAAACTTATGATACCATTGACGAGGAGCTTGCTTGAGTCCATAGATGGATTTTCTTAATTTGCAAACCATATTCTTTGGGTCTCCTGACACAAAGTTTTCTGGTAGCACCATATAGATCATCTCATCAATGTCGCCATTGACAAATGCAGTCTTAACATCCATCTGATGTAACTCAAGATCATAATGAGCAACAAGTGCCATGATTATTCTGAAAGAGTCTTTCGATGAAACCGGAGAGAAAGTCTCTGTATAATCAATGCCTTCCTTTTGAGTATAGCCTTTAGCCACAAGACGTGCCTTATACCTCTCCACATTACCGTTTGCATCCCGCTTGGTTTTAAAAATCCATTTACAACCAATTGGTTTTGCACCTTCTGGTAATGGGACAAGTTCCCAAACCTTATTGTCTTGCATAGACTTGTACTCTTCATTCATGGCATCAATCCACTGTTGAGAGTTAGAACTTTTCATGGCCTGAGAGAAGTTGATTGGATCATCTTCTAACATTCCACTACTTTCCTCATGTTCTTGGAGAAATACAATATAATCATCCGGAATAGCATTTCTCCTTTCTCTCGTGGATCTCCTTAATGGCACTGGTTCTTGAGGTTGTTGAGTTTGTTCTTCTGGAACAGGGAGTTGTTCAACATTATCATCTTGAGGTTCCGGATTTACTTCTTGAGCAACAACAGGTATATGAACCTGAATATTGTCAAAAATAACTGTATGGATTGGATCTGAAGTCAATTCCTCCTCAAAACTAATGTCTCTAACCTTATTTCTCCCCCCAAACTCAACATCCTCAAAGAATGTTGTTGTTCCCGCCTTAAAAATATTCCTTATAGTGGGATCATAAAACTTAAAGCCCCTAGAGCGTTTAGAGTATCCAATAAAGTAGCTGCTATAATCATCCGGAATAGCATTTCTCCTTTCTCTCGTGGATCTCCTTAATGACACTGGTTCTTGAGGTTGTTTAGTTTGTTCTTCTGGAACAGGGAGTTGTACAACATTATCATCTTGAGGTTCCGGATTTACTTCTTGAGCAACAACAGGTATATGAACCTGAATATTGTCAAAATTAACTGTATGGATTGGATCTGACGACAATTCCTCCTCAAAATTAATGATTTACTTCTTGAGCAACAACAGGTATATGAACCTGAATATTGTCAAAAATAACTGTATGGATTGGATCTGAAGTCAATTCCTCCTCAAAACTAATGTCTCTAACCTTATTTCTCCCCCCAAACTCAACATCCTCAAAGAATGTTGCTGTTCCCGTCTCAAAAATATTCCTTATAGTGGGATCATAAAACTTATAGCCCCTAGAGCGTTCAGAGTATCCAATAAAGTAGCTGCTAACTGTTTTGGAGTCCAATTTCTTTTCATTTGGCCTATAAGGCCTTGCCTCAGCTGGACATCCCCAAATATGTAAATGCTTTAAACTGGGCTTTCGACCAGTCCAAAGCTCATAAGGTGTTTTAGAAACTGCTTTACTTGGTACTCTATTCAGAATGTAAGCTGCTGTCTTAAGTGCTTCTCCCCAGAGTGACTCTGGTAAAGAAGAATGAGCAATCATACTTCTTACCATATCCTTAAGAGTCCTGTTTCGTCTTTCAGCTACACCATTCATGCTAGGTGAACCCGGCATAGTGTACTGTGGGACGATACCGCATTCCTCTAGGTATCTAGCAAATGGTCCTGGACGTTGTTCACCTGAACCATCATATCTACCGTAGTACTCACCACCACGATCAGATCTGACGGTTTTAATTCTTCTGTTGAGTTGATTCTCAACTTCAGCTTTATAGGCTTTGAACATGTCCAGAGACTCAGATTTTTCATGAATAAGATATAGGTGCCCATAACGTGAGTAATCGTCTATGAATGATATAAAATATTGTTGACCATTCCAGGATTCCGTAGGGAATGGCCCACAAATATCCGTATGTATCAATTCTAAGACATCCGAAGATCTGTTGGCACCTAATCTTTTCACTTTGGTCTGTTTTCCCTTGATACATTCAACACATACGTCGAAGTCCGAAAAATCAAGGGAATCCAAAATGCCATCAGACACAAGACGCTCAATTCTACCTTTTGAGATATGACCTAAGCGCTTATGCCATAATGTCGCCGAATTTTCCTTATTTAATTTACGCTTAGTACCACGTGATTCCACATGCAAGGATTCATTGTAAGAAGCAATTGTATCAAGCAAATATAGGTTGTCATAAATACTCAAGTAACCGGTTCCCACAACATTTGAATTAAAAGATAAACTGAATTGACTGTTTCCAAATGAACAAGAATAACCTGATTTGTCCAATACAGAAACAGAAACCAAATTCCGTCTAAAAGACGGTACTACAAAAGTATCTTTTAAATCCAAATAATAACCAGTTCCTAACAACAACCTAAAGTGCCCAATTGCTTCCACATCTACCGATTGTCCGTCGCCCACAAAGATGTGTCTTTCAACATCACTTGGCTTTCGGTAGCTCAGGCAACCCTGCATAGAAACACTTATGTGAGTAGTAGCACCAGAGTCTAACCACCAAGTGTTTCTAGGTACTGAAGCTAAATTAACCTCAGAACAGACCAAAGCAAGGAACGTACCCTTATTATCACGCCAGGCGTGATATTTTGTACAGTCCTTCTTTACATGTCCAGGCTTCTTACAGAAGAAACAACCCTGATTATCCTTATGTTGTTTCTTCTCAACTGGACCCTTAGCAGCTTCCTTATCATTCTTCCTTTTCTTGCCCTTATCCTTAGAGGCATAGGCCAAATGAGCACTTTCTGTCTTATCTTGCTTCAACCTGTCTTCTTCTTACACACAGTATGAAATGAGCTCATTTAGTGTCTTCTTCTTGCACACAGTATGAAATGAGCTCATTTAGAGTCCATTTCTCCTTTTGACAGTTATAACTGACCTTAAATTGGTTAAACTGTGCAGGAAGAGACAACAAAACCAGATGCACTAATAACTCGTCACAAAGATCGAGTTTAAGTGCCTTAAGCTTTGAAGCAATATGAGACATTTCCATAATGTACTCCCTGATATTTCCTTTGCCCTTATACTTCATCGAAATCAAGCGAGCTAAAAGCGTGCTTGTTTCTACCTTATCGTTTTTCGCAAAACGCTTCTCAATTTCGGCAAGGAAATCTTTAGCCTTAGTAATCCCTTCGGATTCTATGCCCCTGAAGGCTTCCGGAACGCCGCGCTTAATGATCATAAGACTCATGCGATTTGAACGCTCCCACTTCTCATGCTCCTTCTTTGCATCAGGAGTGCTATCCGCATTGAGAGGTTGGGGTTGTTCAGTTCTTAATGCATAGTCAAGATCCATGCAGCCAAGAACAATTAATATGTTCTCTTTCCAAACCTTGAAGTTTGTCCCATTTAGCATGGGAATTGAGTTGATGTTAGCAGAAATTGTTGCAGCAGATGCATAAAACAAAAGAATGCTCACATCAATAACCATAATTAATAAAATTCAAATAATGACAATCCCCATCCAAGATACCGGCATAACATTAATATCAAGTCTTTGGACAGTAATATTAACTTGTAAGTGATACCTTGTTGCAATGATCAAACATTGACAATAACTCATGTCAAATAATGAAACTATCTTTGGATCGATTCATTATTCACATGTAAACCTTATAATTGTCACATGCTTATCATCGCAGATGTGTATACAGTCTAAATAAATATTAACCTTCCTTTGGGCCGATTAAATATTTACACGAAAGCATACACACAAACATATCATATTCCTCATGAACAATCTACACAAGAGAAGTTACTTTGGCAACTTCTTGTTTTAATTAATCAATTGGAGTGAGAGTCAACCTTAATACCTTAGTGTCATAATATTTGAATTAAATAATTGATTAAAAAACCGAATTAGATTTAAATTAAAAAAAAAATTAATTTAAATCAACTGAATTTCCAAAACTTAATTGGGGTCTCACAGCTTAATTAGGGCCCATAACTTAATTGAATAAATTAAGTATACCAAAGTGGACCCATGAAAAGCCGAGGCTTAACCATAATGAACACGAAGTTCCCTTAACTTCGAACGCGAGTTTCGACTGTATTGAGTACGAGACTCACTTAAGCACGAACGCGAGGTTCGTCTGAAAATGAACGAACGCGAGGTTCGTTTGATAAAAGAACGCGAGGTTCAACTTGGGAACGAACGCGAGGTTCGTTTAAAAAATGAACACGAGATTCGTCTGAAGTTCGAACGCGAGGTTCGTCTGAAGTACGAACGCGAGGTTCGTTAAAAATTGAGCTTGACGCTCACCTGAGTTGAACGCGAGGTTCACCTTAGAACGAACGCGAGGTTCGTTAAAATTGAGCTTGACGCTCACCTGAGTTGAACGCGAGGTTCACCTTAGAACGAACGCGAGGTTCGTTGAGCGCGAAGCTCGGTTAAAATTGAACGAACGCGAGGTTCGTTTGAGGTAACCACCTCCTTAATTTTCGCCATGAACCCTTAGGGTTTCAAATTGAAACCGCCGCCGACAAACCCAAAAATCTTTGATTTTTATTTTCAAAACAGATCCAGAATTGGAAAAAATTGAAGAAAAAATCAAAGAAAAATCCAAAAAATTCCCAAAAGTCACTGTTCACCGGATTTTTTAGTTACTGTTCATCCGAAAAAACCTGTACTGTTCATCCGAAAAAAATTTCGCCACTGTTCATCCGAACATTACTGTTCATCCGAGAACAAAATTGAATCTTTAACCAGAGATTTAAGATCAAACCGAACATTACTGTTCATCCGAGAACAAAATTGAATCTTTAACCAGAGATTTAAGATCAAAAACCCAATAAAACTTAAATCCCTAAGAATTAATCAAGGTGGCTCTGATACCACTTGTTAGATCTACATCATAAACTTGAGATCTAAAACCATATAGCCATGATTAATTCAAAGAGATTAACAAATAATCAAAAGAGCGGAAGCTTATACCTGAATCCATGGATGAAATCTTGATTTGGGTTTTTGATGATCTTCTAACCTTAGGGTTTCTCTAAAACCGAATTTCTCTAGCTAGATGGGGGTGTAGAGAATTAGAGAATGTAACCCTAGGTTAGGGACCATAACCCCTTATTTATAGATGTTGTACTTTTGTAATTTAGCCCCTCAATAAATTACAATTACAACCTGGTATCTGCACATATAACCCCATGACTTATTTAAATACCAAATTAACCCAACTTAATTGATCACTTTAGTGGGTTATCCTGAAAGATAGCAATACACATTGATTAATCATATGTGCCCACAAATAGATTTATTAGATTAAATCCAACACATGATTCCTCTTTTGGACAGGCCTCCATTTCGTCCCGTCTTTCTTCCTAAAGCAGACACAGGAGTCATGACCAATGGTATTTACAATTAGTGCACCACTTAGCTTTGAAATCATAAGTGATCTTCTGAATATATTCTCTGTCATTAGGACATTTTATCACAACAGAATTTGGGAGAGGAGCTGGCATATCCATTTCAGTTAGTACTCTTGCACACGATAATCTTTATTTTGTAGGAGTTAGATGATCAGTAGTAATTGGTCTAGTAACCAGACTTGCAACTTAATTTGCTAATACCAGCAGCATGCTAAAGATTCAATCCAAAATTTGGTAACTGAATCCACGTAAGGTAGTAGTAATCCTGAACTTCTCAATATCATCAGAATTCCTCCTAACTCTCAGTACCAATGGCCTAGCTCCAAAGGAACCATGGTCCTCCGTCAAGCACAAAATCGCTATCCTTCAAATTACTGAAGCTTAATAAAAATATACCAGGTGTAATTAAGAAAGTTTGGGGTGCTAGCTTCCACGGTTTCTCAACATATGATTCCATGGCTTTACACCTAACGGTAAGCCCAATAACATGCCCAATGATAGCATAGTTCCATTGAGAATCACCCACAACCCATTATCAGAATTAGGTGGGGGAAAATCAACATTTAAATGCTTTCCCGTTTTCCTATTATCAGAGAACAAATTAGCCCATTTCTTCTTTCAATTCATCTTGAGCAGATGCATCGACGACTCTATTTTCCCCAATCTTATCATTATTGATCAATTCGGGATCACTAACATGAACATGAGCACTAGTATCATGAATCAATTCTTTTACATTAGTTAGCCTAAGAGCTTGATGGAGCAAAAGTCTAAGAGTTTTGAACACAACCCTTAATTAGATGGAATTTGGTTATTAGGAGGAGTAATACATCCACTAACCATCAAATTCCAGCAAGAGGAATCACCATCCTCCTTCCCAAATTCCATCGGAGAAGAAGATAGAGCTTGTAACTCAGCTCGAGTCACCAATCGGATCTCTTTCAGGCTAGAGTTGCTCTTCTTTTTCACCATACACTCAGCGGTGGGTGTAGCTTAGCAAGGATTTGATCGCCTGCTAACATGCACCATCTAGACAGCCCCAGATATCTAGCCTTAATTAAATCCAATATTAACTTCTCATGGATTACATGTTGTCTAAATCTGATCAAAAATATATTGACCATGTAAAAGGAACATTACTTTAAAAAAAATTGTTTGTATGGAATATTACTATAATTATACGATGCCATCATATATTTTATGCACCAAAATATATCTCCAAAAGCATTAGCTTACGTTCAATACCCTTGAACCTTATTTATGAATTTAGAGTTACAACAAAAAACTAATACATGCAACATGTTGATCAGTATGATTGTTAAAGAAATATGACTTCTCTTAAAAAAACATTGTGGCCTTTTTAATTAATGCATACCATGGACTGCATTTATTGCAAACTCTGCTAGATCCTTTATTTAAACTATCACATCCTCTTTGTATGTGCTTCAGATATAAATTACAAATACATATGAAATCTACAATTAGATCATGAATTGGAAAATAATAACACAAAAACTGAAACGAAGTTCATCTATATCCTTATAAATATGGACAGATGCTCGTTACTATGCAAGTGCTAGCTCCATGGCTGTCAAAAAGATCTTATCAGTCATCACGTTCTCACTTAAGAGAGGTTTGTAAATTGTCTCTATTTATACACCTTTAAGTAGATGAGTGATATTAGAAAGAATATCAATGTGAAGGAGGAAGATGTGCTTGTTGGAATTGAGTTTGTGTCAGTGTATGGAGGAGATGGTCCAAAGACTGTCGATCCTCCTCCGATTGGGTTCGTCGTATTGAGCGTAGATGAACTTGTACTGCAAATAAACCATAAGGATATATTTAATTTTAACTAGTTTATGAATATTATGATTTTTTTAAAACGTCAAAGTATTAGTATCTATACTAATATAAACATAGTGAGAGTTGTGAAAAGTTTGTAGGAATGGTGGACATATACCTTTCGGTACCATTTGGCAAAAGGTTAAGTGAGGGGTTAAGGAGACTTAACCCCTTCTTAACTCGCCAAACATAAAAAATCTATACAAGGGTTAAAGTGAATTAACCCTCCATAATTTACCAAACATAAAAAATATAGAAAGGTTAAGCTAACCCCTCTAGAGGGATTAAAATAAGTTAACCTCTCAAATGAGGGGTTTACTAATACTCCTATTTAGAAAGATTAAGAGTTAATCGTTCTAATTATAAAGAAAATAGTCAAAATCATTGTTATTCCCAAACACTAAAACTGATCACAAGCGCTAAAATAAAACTTATTTAACGGGTTAATAATTTAGTCTTTCAGATTATCGAATGGGCTAAGTACATTAATCATTCTCTTTAACCCATTTTACTTAACTCTTTGCCAAACGGGACCTTCAATTATAACTGGAAGGGTAATTTTGTAATATTCCATGGAAATCTTTTTCCCTTTTATTTTTGTTTGTTTTTTATTTCTAGAACTCGCTAAATTATGAACAAGAAATGAATTTGAACTCACATAATTAGATGTTCATACTTCTCCTATTTCTAAATCATTCTAAATCATGAATGAGAATAAGATTTGAACTCACATAATTAAATACTAGCGCATTGGCACATGCGCTGCATGTGCAATATTAAGTTATGTTATTAGTCTTATATTTCACATATCAGATTGATAATGATTTAATTTATGCAATTTAATTATGGAGCTTTACATAGAAAATATATCTTAAACTATTATTTAGCAATTAAATCTATAGTTAACACCATTTTGTTGAGTAGTTTTCTAATTGAGAATAATATAATTAAAGCAAGTGACTAAAAAATGGATTTGGGGGATATTACAATTTAATTATGTGTGTATTATCATTTCATGATTTAGAATGTTCTAGAAATAAGAAAGGAAAAAAGAAAATAAAATAAAAGAAAGAAAATAAATGTTTCCCTTGAAAACTTACAATCTTAATTATATGAATTCAAATTTTATTCTCATGTCATGATTTAGAGTCTTCTAAGAGAACAATGAAAAGAAATGAAGGGAAAAATATCTCTCTCATAAAATTACCATTTTACCCTCCAAATTATAACAGAAAGGAGGAAAATGTCCACTAGTCATCCAATTTTAATACCCCCACTATGTTTATTGTACGGTAGTATAGATAGATATTCATCATATTGCATGTTATAAAAGACTAAAATATAAAATAATAATAAGAGGAAAATATAAAATAATAAGTTTATTTTCCAAAAAGATTATTAAGTACATGCCAATGAAATAATATAACTACTAAAAATATATATAACTACTAAAAAATTTACCACAGATCACTATAAAGCATATATCTTTTTATTTTAAATAGTAGAAATTTTTAACAACTCCATATAGTTTTTTACATTACGGGGGAAATGGTATTCTCTATAATGATTTTAGTTGATGTTTAGTAAATGGAAAGATACATTCTCATGGTCGAATAATACATTTTTATATTTTTAGAAAACTATATCTTAGATACTTTGGAGTATTTACGATCTCGGTCTGGGTTATCAAAACAAAATAACATAAAATACTTTGGAGTATTTTTTTAATAGATTTAAACTTCAGGATATAAAAGTTAGAAAACTGATGAAACTATAGGTACAATTAGCTCTTTTAATATAAAATTTAGGATAAATAAGTTTAATGTCTATGGCACGTGCATATGCACATGCAGTAATACTAGTTTACGGAGGAAGGCATACCTTAAAGAAGGATATTGACACGTTGAACTACCTGAAAAAAAATGCCCAATAGATCAGGTTCAGTAGTAAATTGGTGCACCTATCACGGCTGTAATCAGAGTACATACTTACGGTGATTACCTTAATACACCAATTTCTGTGAAAACATCAAATAATGGTTATACCGCGTGAAATTTCAGGAAACAATTCAAGCATTTCATGTCCTAATTTGCACTAGTCAAAGCGTAGACAGTATTTAGTGCCCAACTACTGCATAATTTATTTGGAAATCAGTTTTTTATCATGTAGTTTATCCAACTGTAATTGCAGAGACTTTGTTATGGTTGTCCTTGAGCTTTAAGGTACTCTTATGTACATGGAGAATTTATTATGTTACCAATTCCTTAATATCTTTCCACTGAGCTGAAACTAATCTTCTCTTAGGTTGATGTATTGCAGAACATCCCCACATTTATACATATTTATCAAGGTAAGAAAAAAAAATAGCAGCAATAAGGTTTAGTTGTTTCTGATGCTTGGGGTAAATAATCTACCTTTCTTATTTCACCAGGTGCAGTATTGATCTATCAGAGTTTCACTCAGGGTAAAAGAGCCAGAAAAAGTTGACCGAGGCAGGTCTATCTGGGACAATGAAACTAAAGGAGTAGTTAAGTTCGATCAAAACAACATACTACAAGAGTCTATGTGCAATTAAGATTTTAGATATAAGAAAGGGCAATTATCCCAAATTTGAGCAAGAACATGGAAGAAAAACCTTACTTGGATCAGTGTTGGTGATAATTGCAGTCCCCCCAAAATCACAACTAGTCTGAGAAGGGTTCTTCTGATAGTAACTATTGAATGCATATGAGGCATGATCTCGGACTGTATCAGGGTTAAAACAGCTCCCTCCTTGCTGTATCTCTGAACAGTCAGCGCCGCCATATCCACAGGCATAATCCAGACCAACCTGCAGCGCAGTCTCCGATGCACTCTGGCTAGCAGCACACCAGCTCTGGCCTGAATTCCCCGTTGCTGGGTAGGGGTTAGGGTTCAGGTCTGTTGGTGGAGTTATAGTTAGAGTTGGATTTGTGGGAGTTGTCAGGGGGTTATATGCAGGAGTTGTGGTGGTGATTGGAGTTATACATCCGCTGAGATGTCGTTAGGTGGAATGTTGATGAGAATTCCATGACTCTGTCTGTAATCTTGTAATTGCGAATCTTGCTGTATGATTTTGATGTCTGAATGTGAGTTCTACCTTTTGATGCTATAGCAAATGTTTCTGCCGAAAATCGTCGAAAGTGCAACATTAGATACCGAAGAGAATGTAGAAGGAGATGATAACGAATTTTATGCTTAAGAGCTAATCTGGATAGAACTGACATATTATCTAATCTGAAAGAAAGAATGAAAGTTTGAAAAAGAAAATTATGATAGAAAATTAAATTGATTAGTGTTCATCCTCTCTGCTATCAGGATGGCAGAAACTACTTTCTCGATAATAACAGTACAATAATGAAGAATCTGGAACGAGAGAGCATGTAAGATGAATTATATGTTTTTAGAACTATGATGAGAGTCTTAAATTGATTGATTTACATGTCAAAATATAAAAATATAACCATCAACTCTCGTCACAACTTCAAATTTTTGGTGTAATGGTTAAAGACTTTTAGATGATATCAGAGCAACCTAGATTCAAATCCCACATGCCAAAATTTAAAATGGATTTTCTAAAAATTGACACCTCTGCGTGAGCCTAGGTTTTCAGCTCGTAAAAAAGATGCCCGACCGGCGGGACAGTATAAAAATATAACCACAACTTTAGAGTTTTAGTCTAATTGTTAAGACTAGGAAAAAAAATCCCAGAATCCTATCCGCTACATTGATGATAATGGAGCTGTTTTTTCTCTTAACATACGGTCCAATAATGTGCAGATAGTTGTGATTCATGCTAATACAGGTTACTTCATACATTTCATAAGTCTTTTTTTAACCATATTTCATTCAAACCAAGTCATGATCATGCGTTAAACAGAATATATTAATATAGAAAGTGGTCTACTCTTTACTGTATAACCGCAATCTAGATGATCTAAATCCTTCTTCTATGATCTAAAGAAAGAATTTCCAATTTCAGAAGGATTTTTGGCATAAGAACTGTATCATAATTCTTCTGTATATGTTATCTCAGAATAGAACAGGGGTTGTGATGAACTGTAGACTTGTTACAGTTACTGTGCATGGCATTGAGATATGATCTAATCCGAAAGGAGCAGAGGTTTAACAAGAAATGTGTTCATCCAGAATCTAAAGAAGCAACTTACATTCCTCTCCACTAGAGTTGGCAATGAAGTACACACTTCCTCCATAAACATCCGTACGCAAGGGAGAATCTGAGTGGTGCTGTGGAGTGCAGTTGCACCTCTAAGAACTTCATAATTGCATCCATAATAACCGCAGGTCGAATGAATATGTAGACGGTTATGGTTTATAAGTAATACGTAAGCTATCATGGTATCTTTCAGAAATTGCATTTATTCATATTCTTCACTTATGAAAGGCCATAACCATACAACACTAAATGATAGAAATTATATTTAAGACAGTAGTCTCTATCCGCAATCATGAAGATCCAAATCTTTCATCCATAATTTAAAGAAAGGAATTCTGTTTCTAGGGAGATTTTCCACATAACTCTATCATATCGATCTAATTCTTCTCACTTCCCCTTCAATCAATTACAAATATGCAAACCGTAAGGAAACTGGCATATGTGTTCAGTTTTTCCTCCTTTTTTCCATCCGAAACAGAAGATAACTTTTCATGCTAGCTAGCCATCACATTGCGCAAATTATATAACAACATAGCATCCGAACTAAAGATAGGCAAAAAAAAAAAAAAGCACTCACCAGAGGAGAGAAAACCCAGATGCAGGAAGAAGAAGAAGAAGAAGACTTGAATGATCTTCATAACCATTTGCAAAGAATAAAATATCTAATCTTCTCAGTTCTTTGTTTCTTTGTCTCAAAGTCCACAGTGAACCTAAGTGATCAGAGAAAAGGAGTGACTTTCAATTGCTACCTTATTTTATACATGATTATAGAATCGGAGGGGCTTCTTTTCTTTTCGTTCTTTTTTTTATTTCTTGGATGAGAGAGAGAGAGAGAGAGAGAGAGTATGGAGGAAACTTGGAGATGGAGAACGGGGTTTTGGATGTGCAAGCAAAGAGATTAATTAATTAGTGGTGAAATTAAGATGAAGAAGGAAACAAGGAGGATGGTTTGGAGTTGAAGGTGTCTCTATGTTCTGTTAGCTGGTAATTGCAGGCGTAAATGGTGTCTGGAAACCCGATAACCCGATCCGACAGCTACGATTATTTATTAGGTTTTGAATATCAAAATTGAATTCAAACACATTAATCGGGTGTGACTTTTCTCGTCTGGCTCGATAACAATCTCAGCATAATTTTACGTGAGAAGGCATTCTTAATTATTTTAGCTAGCAATTATGTAGATATGGAAAAGATGATAATTTAAGTATAGATTTAACCATTTTCGTATAATAAAATGGAATTACTTAAACATTTTCGTATCTTAAACATTTTCGTATAATAAAGTGGAATTACTTAAATTATTTTTGCTTGATAACTTTCATAAGTATGTTTAAGATCCAAATGATTGGAATATGACACTCCTCGAGTCATAAACCGGATCATAAATCCAACATTAGTTCAAATGACACTCTATTAAACTAAAATTAGGTACATTACATAAAACACAAAATGACAATATGAGGGTTTTAATCTAACGACCTTTCTATAATAAATTTAAGTTACTTCTCGGATTTTTTTAACCAAACGAATAACTTGCATAGTTTTAAGATCGGAATGGGATCTGAGTCGGATAAGAAAGAGAAGGTCAGACGCAAACCAAAGTCTGAATTCAATTTTCTAGTCGGGTTTGGGATGTATATGAATCCAATTAGAATCCGACCTGTTTACAATCATAGGCTGGCCTAATGATGCTTGTAATTATGACAGTCAGAGCCAATGTGGTGTCTTTTTGGTGCTAGGGGAACCCCTCCCTCTCTCTTTCATTCTCCCTCACTTTTTCATTTTTGGGGCTGGCTTTCCCTCTTTTTTTTTCTTTTTTTTTTCCCGCTTGCTCTCTTTATAGACTGAATGTGCAGATTGGTGACTGCGCGACCGCAAGATTTGAGGTGAATTTTGGGGTTCTCTTTAATCATTACCTTTATTATATTCTCCCTTAGTGCAAACTAAAATAGGCTTTCTTTAGGAGATTTAATTAGTTGTTCTCTGCAGACCTAGGGAGCTAGGTTTCAAAGTTGAGTGCTCCTGAGGCTTTTATCAAGTGTAGAGAATAATGGCAGTTTAAGCGACCGATTAGGGGTGCAAACGGGTCAAGCACAGTTCAAACATGACACTTATTAATACATGTATCTTCTTTCTAAAACGGATATGCATACGGATAAAGTTTTCATTTGGCAAGAAAAAGTTACATCAATATCCACACAAAAAAATGTGGTTCGGATATTAGAGAAATAATATTGATTCAATTGCGGATATGAATCAGATACTTACCAAATGGGTATGCACAGGATATAAGAGAAAATATGTGTGAATTCATTGCTTTTTTTTTTGCACCAATGAAATAAAACATGACTTAATCTTAATATATTCAAGAATATCCATTTTTAAACATTACGTAAAATATCTAATACAACCAAGATACTTCAATCCTCAAATGGTCATAAGTCATAATCCACGTGCATTATTCAAAGATCAAAGTTTTCCTTATCACCATTAATAAAATAATCAGAACATAGTGCAATATAAATTTTACTATAAATAAGCTCAAATTTCTCAACGGATTATTTCAATAAAGCACAATCCGCATAACCCAAAAACAAAAATCACATTCAGAACACAATTGTTATTAAGAAAATCAAAATGTTAGCAATATTTGTATCCGTATTCATATCCGAATACAAATCTACATCGGAGTCAAAATCCATATCTCAAGCCATATTCGAATCCGTAACCAAATTCATATTTAAATCCAAACTCAAACCTATATACAAATTCATATCGGTATCAGTGAAAGATCCATATTTTCATGTATGTATCCCTAATTTGAAGCGATGTTCATGTTCGTATCCGACCAAATTCAAATATTGATTACAATATCTGCATCTATTTTAGATAGGCTTGCGAATCGGATTGGATATATCCAAACCGTTTTGCATCCCTAATTAGTATTCAATTTTATTAGAATTTTGATTATTTGTTATGATATTAATGTCTGTTAATTAACATAATCTTTCTACTCTATTCTGTCTTGGAATAGACACTATAATATAATAAACATAAAGCACGGCATTAACCAAATAGAAAATCCAAATCCATTATTTATCTTACACATTCTTGCATTTCAGAAATGAGAGATTAATGAGTATCATTGACATATGAGTACTGCTACGGGGACCCAAAATATGGGACCAAGGGAGGGGACAAGTGAGGTGTCCCCTCCCTATTGCATAATGAGTTGGTCATGCCAATTCATGCCAACTCATTATGCAATAGGGAGGAGACACCTCACCTGTCCCCTCCCTTGGTCCCATATTTTGGGTCCTTAAGTCATTTTCCTTGACATATTAGGGAGTTTTCTCATATGTCATGATGTGGCTTAATCTTAGCCACTAATCCGAGAGAGTCAAGTAATAAATGAAAAGTGGTCCTTTTACAAAAAAAAACCCTCTCTTTGAGAAACTTGCTAACATTCATTGTCATTGGGACTAACAATGTTTTGGGAAATCTCTTTTCGTATTATAGATCAACATATCACACTTGTAAAATAAGCTTTCTTTCATTGTAGACAAGAAATTTCCGTTAACGTAGAAAGGATGCAAAATTGTATGACTCAAATAAGAATTGACTTTTCATGTTCAATAAGGACTTTGACAGTTTTTTCACTTTCTAACTGATATTTTGGTCAAGGAGTCGCACCATGGATTCTTTGTTTAGCATACTCATTCTTATTATGTTTGTAATTGTGAAGTCTGATGGGTTCAGAAAAATGTTGGTCGTCTGCAAAAATTGGTGCTTAGTACACTGGTTTTAAAAGGTGAGAGTGGATTTTGTTGTTGTTGAGGAATTTTAGTCTCTCCGCCTACTACAATTTCCGCAACTCGGAAGCTAATCCACAATCAACAAGATATAAAATAACCATAATTAAAAAAAAAGAACTGAAAGTGCTCTGATACCAACTGAAATTACTGTAGAGGGAGGTGAATAGGGTAATGTGCTAATCTAATCCGATTTAATGCCAACTAAAAACTTATTAACAATTTATTCTTACAAGTATGATATACAACTAATTATAAGGAAGAATAAGTAATATAAACAAAGGGCGATATAAACGTAAACTAAAATACAAATGTGATTGTGTGCAAATAATCAACACAAACACACAAAGATGATCACGGAGTTCGGTCCTTCCAACCTACGTCTCCGCTCCTCACTCCCGGGGAGAATTCACTATCACAATGGGTTTTCAACGTTCACCCAAAACGTTTACACCTCACAATCGGTTTTCTAGCTCATCGAAAACTTTCACAATCTCACACACTTACAATCACACTTTACACCCTCTAAGTGTTGGCCTAGCCCGTGTCGCCTTCCTTAAGTGCTCGGATTTACAACCTCTCATTAGTCTTTACTACTGACGCCACTTATCTTGGAATCGATCCCGTCTCTTACCACACACTCCTCTCGGTGTACAAGTGTATTACAAAGTGTATCTCACAATAAAAGCTCAATACAATGTTTGTTCTCTACAATGGATGAGAACTCAATTAAGCACACTCTCAAAGTTACAATCCCACAACCCAATTATACAATATGTGTAAAAATACTAAAGCTCAATGGTTGTGTGTGTAAACAATGAGAAAATAAAAATACAAACTCAATAAATAATCTAGCTTAAGAAATTATAGTCAAACAAATATCAATAAAGCTAGAGATGAGTTTAACATAAACTTCTCTGAAAATCAAGAGAGACAGATTGGAAGATTGAAGCACAAACACCAAAGAGATGATCTCCTTCTCTTGTGAAAACAACTTCACACAAAATACACTTGAAACAAACTCTTAAACACCCTTAAACACTTGTTAAATCTCTTTTAAAACTTTCTTGAATAATATCTGAAGTATGAGGGCATGGGGTATATATAGGCTCATGAAACAACCCCAAAAACCAAGAGAAAACAAGCAAAAAGACAAAAAACCCAAAAAATCAACATTCTGAAAAACTAGCTATTACAGTGTTATGAGTCGACTCGTACTGTTCATGGGTTGACTTATAAACTTGCCATTACAAGCTGAAAAACATCTGCTAAGTCGATTTATACTGTAGCAAGTCGACTTATACTGTAGCAAGTCTATACTATAGCAAGTCGACTTATACTACAGTAAGTCTATACTATAGCAAGTCGACTTATACTATTGCATGTCGCCTTATACCATAGCAGGTCGACTTATATTGTAGCAAGTCGACTTAAAAACATGCACGATAGATTCTGAAAATTTGCGTATCTAATTTTGTAAAATTAATTAAAAATAGTAAATCAACTCCAAAAATCTTAAAAATTTTGAGGGAAGTTTCTAAACATGTAGATAATCATGTTAGAGAAAGAATTTATGAAATATCACTTCCCATTTGTGAGATATTACTATTTTAAGATAGATATTCCAGATTCTAAAAACTGTTGAAACACTCAATTTTGTAAAATCAAATTGACATAGTAAATTAACTTTAAAAATAATAAAAGTTTGGAAAAATGGTTATAAACATGTAATAAAACATGTTAGAAAAATAATTTCTTAAATTGCATTTCCCATTTATGAAAACTCATATGTTTTGCAAAAACATGCACGAACATGAACTTGTTAAAAACTTGATTTTGACTAAACGAGTTCAAACAATTTTGAAACTTCTTTTAAATCAAGTCTTTAATCCATAAGCAAATTATTTTCTTAAAAACATATAATACGATAAAAATGAAACGTGTATGTGTGTAGTTTGAGCTTTAAAGTATTAACACACATAATACTAGACAAATGATGTTTGTCTAGAATACCTAATAAAAAAATACAAATATAAATACTATAAGAGGAACCAACCTCCAACATCGATGTTTGTCTAGAATATGATTGTGTAAGTGCAAGTCCAACCAACCTCCAACATCGATGTTTGTCTAGAATACCTAATAAAAAATACAAATACTAGACAAATGATGTTAAAAATTGTTTGTAAATCATCATCAAAATAAAGGTACTAACAAGAACATCGAGATTTACGTGATTCGGTCAATCAACTTCGACCTACGTCCACGGGTAATAATACGAGAAATCCACTATGTATCAGAGAGAACTATAAGAGGAACCACTCAAATCTTGTCTCTCAATCTCTCAACCTTACATACATAATCAACTCTCATATTCTCTCCAAAGCCCTCTCCTTATAATCTTTTGAATGGATAAAGACTACAAAATTCTCTCCCAATGATGTAATATTTTGCACATATAAAGACTACGAAACCCTTGCCTCTCGCACAATATTCTTGAATCAGGTTACGCCCTCTGCTAACCCTAGATTACAAGAATATTAGCTCTCTCTCCTCTACTTAGTTTTTCCTCCAACAATAGAAGAATATATATATATAAGAAAACCAAAATCCTATCTCTAGCCTAACTTCCTAATTAGAATATGATTCAAACTCCTAATCATGATGAGACCAAATCTCTTTATCATGATAGATCTCTAACCATATCTAATTCTTATGAAGTTATACAAAGAATCAAAAACATAATCCTAACAATGTCCATCTTGGATTTGATTCCCAAACTCTCTTGAAGATATATCATTATCGTCTTGAAACTTTGTCTCTTCTGCTAGAGTCTTCTATTCTTTTGCACTTCAAATCGAAGCACTCGCATTCCTAATTAAAACATCTGCACTCCAACTGGATGCCCCACGATCCTCACTATGTTACCTGCCTTCTCGTGACTCTTCCATCTCTCTTGTGTGCATGAAGAGATCGTCGCCACCTCTAACATCAAAAGTAAATGAACCATGTTTCTCCTCCCGAACTGAACTTGACAATAGCCTTCACCCACTTACTATCCTTGTACTCCACCTGCATCGCTTGTCTTGAATCATATCGGTGCACCTCTCCTACTCCACACTATGAGCTAGATGCGTCCTTCTCCTCCATCACTTGGCTTGGACCGAATATGAGCGCTCATCGTCTTCAAGTCCAATGCCACAATCTCTATCTCCATATGTGTCCGGTCATGCCCACTTGCAAGCTCCACCTAATCTAGTATTGTCCTCCTCAAGTCTACATACTAACCAACTCATATTCCTGCGATGACTCCTAAATAATTATATGCTAACACTCTACTGCTAGAACCACATCCGATTCTCTACACCAATCTCATCCGTCGCATACATGTTCGCCCTATTTACCATTAGATCTATCTTACTACTACTGTTAGAATTTTTTAGCACTTTCTGAGCAAGCTGAGCAAAATCTAAAAAAATCAAACCCTTCCATCACATTCAGAGCACTCTAAAACCTAGAAATCAACTCCTAGATTGTCGAAATCTGCCACCAAACCCTCGATCAGAAGACAAGTTAATCTTCCTTTTGTCTTTTTCTTTTTCTTCATCTTGATTCTTATAACGCCGCCAATCTTCATTTTTATATGACGTCTAATTTGCGAACTCACTCCCTGATCCATTATCATGGCTCTGATACCACTTGTTGGGAAATTTTAGTCTCTCTGCCTACTACGATTTCCGCAACTCAGAAGTTAACCCATAATCAACAAGATATAAAATAACCACAATCAAGAAGAAAGAACACCAATATTTACGTGATTTGGTCGATCAATTTTGACCTATGTCCACGGGCAACAATACGAGAAATCCACTATGTATCATGGAGAACTGCAAGAGGAACCACTCAACTCTTGTCTCTCAATCTCTTAACCTCACATACATAATCAACTCTCATATTCTCTCCAAAGTCTTGTCCTTACAATCTTTTGAACGAATAAAGACTGTGAAACCCTCTCCCAATGATGTAATCTTTTGCACGGATAAAGACTACGAAACCTTCACCTCTCGTACAACATTCTTGAATCAGGTTACGCCCTCTGCTAACCCTAGATTACAAGAATATTGGCTCTTTCTCCTCTACTTGGTTTTTCCTCTAATAGTAGAAGAATATATATAGGAAACTAAAACTGATACGAGTCGCCGTGCGAGCACCCTTTGGTCGCGGAATTACCAAAAGGTGGGTTGAGAAGAGGATGATCAAAACACAAGAACAATTCAGTATAGCGAAGGAAAATACCTTCTCTAGATTATGAGTATGAAAATTTTACAATCCCTCTCTCACAATCTCACTAGAATTGAGAACAACCTCCCAACTCTCCCTCTAAACCCTAATACAATTATTAGAATTTCTCTTGATCCCTTCTCTCTGAGATCTGATTACAATCTAAACCCTAATCCTTTTGATCAGGATTTCACTTAGACCTAAAACCCTTTAGGACTACATCTTGGCCTCTAACCTCCTTGTTTAGAACCCTAAACAATCCCTATTTATAGGGTTTACAATGTGGTGGTAATCTTATAAATAAACAAGTCCAAAAGGATCAGGAATCCCTATCAAAATAGAATCCAAAATGAACCAGGAAAAGCCAAATATCGCGATCCGGTCGACCGCCAATCCTGGTCCGGTCGACCAGCCAGAGCGCTTCTGCAAACCCTGCCCGGCCAGAACCCGACCCTGTTTTCCTAATCTTCTGCGTTTCACTTCTTCTGACTTCTTTCGCCATCCTCTATGGCTCCAACCACGCCTCTATTCTTAAGATATCATGAGAATCACCTATCCTCAAGCTCCCATGAGGATTGTTTTTCCGAAGAGAAGATACACCCGTATCATGGGTCCCCCCTTTAGAAACTTGAAGTCCCTTTCAAGTTAGAACTTTAGCTGAGGAAACTCTCGAGCCCCTCCATGTTTGTTGTCTTCAGTCATCTTCTTATTCCTTAGTCTCTGAATTCTTTCCAAAGAAAAAGGATCTTGCCAAGCTTCTTGTATGAGGACCGAGTAAGGACCATACACAGGATGCCCCTTCACCGGATCTGATGCTCTGATACCAACTTGATACGAGTCGCCGTGCGAGCACCCTTTGGTCGCGGAATTACCAAAAGGTGGGTTGAGAAGAGGATGACCAAAACACAAGAACAATTCAGTATGACGAAGGAAAATACCTTCTCTAGATTATGAGTATGAAAAGATTACAATCCCTCTCTCACAATCTCACTAGAATTGAGAACAACCTCCCAACTCTCCCTCTAAACCCTAATACAATTATTAGAATTTCTCTTGATCCCTTCTCTTTGAGATCTGATTACAATCTAAACCCTAATCCTTTTGATCAGGATTTCACTTAGACCTAAAACCCTTTAGGACTACATCTTGGCCTCTAACCTCCTTGTTTAGAACCCTAAACAATCCCTATTTATAGGGTTTACAACGTGGTGGTAATCTTATAAATAAACAAGTCCAAAAGGATCAGGAATCCCTGTCAAAACAGAATCCAAAACGAACCAGGAAAAGCCAAATATCACGATCCGGTCGACCGCCAATCCTGGTCCGGTCGACCGGCCAGAGCGCTTCTGCAAACCCTGCCTTGTGCAGGTTTTCCGGTCGACCGGCATGGGTGTCGCAGTCGACCGGCCAGAACCCGACCCTGTTTTCCTGATCTTCTGCGTTTCACTCCTTCTGACTTCTTTCGTCGTCCTCTATGGCTCCAACCACGCCTCTATTCTCAAGATATCATGAGAATCACCTATCCTCAAGCTCCCATGAGGATTGTTTTTTCGAAGAGAAGATACACCCGTATCAAAAACCTATCTCTAGCCTAACTTTCTAATTAAAATATGATCCAAACTCCTAATCATGATGAGACCCAATTTCTTAATCATGATAGATCTCTAACCCTATCTAATTCTCATGAAGTTATACAAAGAATCAAAGACACAATCCTAACAGTTGTTACCAAGCAAACACAAGGAACATATTGTGCCAAAACAACCTCAGGTTGTTGCTAAAACAACCACTGATGACCTATTTTAGAGCCTCTTTGAATGCGGATGAAGCGTGCCTCATTGAATGCGGATGAAGTGTGCTAAAAGTATAACACCTTATGTGTAACACAACGAATAAGAAAAGATATAGCTTAGCTAAGTGCAAGTTAGTTTTCATCAACAAGAAGTTCTCTCTTTCAAAATAATTCAGTCACTATTTAACCATTTAGTACTCGTGTCTACATTGAAATACAAGATCTAATCATAATAATAAAAAGATGGAAAAAATGTGTCGAGGCCCCAAAAGTAGAAACTTCATGTGACGAAGCCCATTGTATTTTCCCCCATGTGAATAAGCCCCAAAAAGTAGCATTTAATATTTCTAAGGCTCTCCACGTTAGCGGTATACAAAAGAGCAATTGTATTTTATAAAAAAACCCGAGTTTGCCCTTCTCCTTCATCCTTAAATGCTTCGTCACATCCTATTAAATGCAAACTATTATAAGAAATGGAGGGAAAATTTTCCCCTTTTTTTCCTCTATCATAAGCAATAACTATTTAGTTATCTATTATTCTTTTCTCAGACAAAAATTCTCTCTATTACTCTCTCTATATTACTCCTCTTTGTCCTAAGTTCGATCCATTACTCTTACCTCCACTTCATAATGGCTGAAAAGGACATCATTTGTATTGTCGCTTCGGTGGATAGAGTAGTATTCATGAAGATTAACTCTTCAACCACCATTCTGGATCTAAAATTTGATGTGTCAGAGAGGTTAGATCTTCTATATGATTCATTAAGTTTGTCATACAAGGATGAAACAAATGGAAGCTTCAAATTCCCCATTGAGAACAAAGATGATCTGTCGTCTATGGTGGAGCATTGCCATAACAAAGGATTAAAGGAGGTTCACATGCAAGCTTTCAAAGAAACAGAGGATTCTTCAAAAGTCCACAACAACGAGCAAGTTCGACAAGACATGTAGGGGCAAGGATTTTTTGATGCTAAGACCAATATTCACGACGTTAATTGTAAAATCAGTTAATGTTAGTTCATGCTAGTTCCATGTTTGGTGTAATTGGATTTTAGCTCTGATTTGAGTGTATGTTAGCTCTAATCAATTTCATGTCAGTTCTAACCGCTGTGAATTCTAGTTACAGCTCTATGCGTATGAAGGAGGTTCATGCTAGATCTTGTTCTACGTGAATATATTAAACATGTTAGTTCTAATAGATTTATTGTTAGCTATAATCTATTAATTGTTAGTTCCAATCGACTTATTGTTAGTTCTAATCGATTTACTATTAATTCTAGTTCAAATTTTGTGTTAGATCCAATATGTTAGTTCTAAACGATTTCATGTTAGTTCTAATTGAAATCTTGTTAGTTCAATTGGATTCCATGACAGTTCTAAAACAAACAGTTATTGTTTTGGGAAAAATGTGTCCAGGCCCCAAAAGTGGGAACTTCGTGTGACTAGCCCCCTTGTACTTTGCCCCATGTGGAATAGCCCCAAAAAATAAGCTTTAATGTTTTAAGCCCCCTCCACGTCAGCTTTATACTAAAAGCAGAACGTATTTTGGAAAAAAGCCGAAACTGCCCTTCTCTTTCTTCCCCAGACGAGTCCTGGTCCCGAACAACAGAAGTCACTTCTCATTAATGCGATATGATGGGAAAAATGGAGGGAAATTTCCCCCTTTTTTTACTCCATTATGAGCAATAACTAGTTAGTTCTCCATTACTCCTCCTCAGATCAAAATTCTCTCCATTACTCTTACTATCCCTTCAAAATGGCTGAAAAGGACATCATCTGCATTGTCTCTTCGCGGTATAAAGCGGTATTCTTGAAGATTAATTCTTCAACCACCATCTTGGATCTCAAGTTTGATGCGGCAGAGAGGTTAGATCTTCCATACGAGTCATTAATTTTGGCATACGAAGATCAAACAGTTGGAAGCTTAAAATTTCTCATTGAGAACGATGGTGATCTGACGTCTATGGTGGAGCATTGCCACAATCTTAGACTGAAAGAGGTTCACGTGCAAGCTTTTAAAGAAGGAGATGATTCTTCGAATAAACAGGAAAATGAGCAAGTCCGACAAGACGTGTAGGTTAGCTGTAAAATCAATTAACTTTAGTTCTAATCGGTTTCTTGTTAGGTCTATGCTAGGTTTAAATGGACTTCAGTTCTAATTCGATCATATGTTAGTTGTAGTCTTGGTTCTGTTAGATCTAATTCGATCGTATCTTATGTTAGTTGTAATCTTTGTAATCTTATCGTTAAGCAGTTCTTTGTTATGCTCCATACTAGAGTTCTAATGTTTTATTTGTCAGTTCTAATCGCTATTTTGTTAGTTCTACTAGATTTATTGCTAGTTCCACTATAGTTCACATATGCTGCAAGTGCTACAAAGGTTGTTAGTTCTGATCTATGTCTTGTTAGTCCTAATGGTTATATTGTTAGTCCTAATTGTTATATTGTTAGTACTAATGGCTATATTGTTAGTTCTAATCTATGTCTTGTTAGTCCTAATGGCTATTTTGTTTGTTCTAATAGCTATTATGTCAATTCTAATCAATGCACTGTTAGCTCTAATGGTTATATTGTTAGTTCTTTCTAGTTCTAATTGATACTTCTACTATTTGTGTAGTTTATGATTAATTTTTTGATGTTCTTAATATTTGTAGCGCTTCTGTGGCCCGTCGGCGTTGTTGACCACAAGTGTTCCAGATAAGAATCCCAATGACAATCCTTCCGGAGATGATGTCATGACGATTGATGACATGATTAGCAGATCAGAGAGGATTCCTGCTTGGTGGCACACAGCTTTAACCGGTGAGGGACAACGATTTGAAAGTGCGAAGGAGTTAAGATTGGCCTTGCTATACTACTCCATGGCAAAAAAATTCGAATACGAGTTTGGGAAGAATGAACCGAAGCGTATTCGAGTGTTTTGTCGGTTTAAGGAAGCCAAAAAATTGTCCATGGTTGTTGTTTGCCTCTCCACCGAAAAATGATAATAGACTTGAAATCAAAAGGTTTGTGGACAATCACAGTTGTGGGCAGCATGGCAATAATACTGGTCAATCTAGATCCTCTAGGCAATTCATTGCTACCCAATTACAACCCACGTTAAAGGTTCGACCGGATATACGACCTATTGACGTTCAAAAGGAGTTTCTAAGCTCGTATGGGATTAGGGTCGATTATAGTAAGATTTGGTGGGGTAAAGAAAGAGCACAAGAGAAATTATATGGTGATGTCCATGAGTCCTACGATCAATTACGATGGTAAATAGAAGATGATATCTAACAAAAGACAAACTAATTTCCTTTATGTGACGTTGATTATACTAATTTTTCAATGTTGGTACTAACGCTTAATCTTTAATTTTCTAGGTATGTAGAAGAGGTCAATAAGACAAACCCAGGTAGCTATATTCATTTTGAACAATATGAGGGGAGGTTTACAAGGTTATTCATATGCTACGCCGCCTGCATAAATGGTTTTTTATACGGATGTAGACCACTCATATTTTTGGATGGTACCTTTCTTAAAGATCGATTCAAAGGCATACTCCTAAGCACCGTAGCATATGATGGAAATCAGGGGATATTTTCATTGGCGTATTGTATATGCGATCAGGAAAATAACGTTAACTGGAAGTGGTTCTTACAAGGTTAGTTCTATCCCTAGCCATGTTAGTTCTGTTGCAGGTTATGATAATTCTAGCTCATTCATTGCTAACTCTAATTCGTGTATGGTAACCACAACTCTTTGTAGGTTTGTGGTCTATTCTCTATGAAAGGCCAGATCCATACAACCCTCCACACAAGCTAGTGATAATTTCAAATGCGGATAAGGGGATCAGAGAAGCTGTTAGAGAATTTTTTCCAGATTCTATACACTCTCAATGTGTGTTGCATCTAGTTGAGAACTTCAGGACAAAGTTGAAGGATTTGGGATTAAAATCAAAAGATACTCAGATATTGGGTAATCTATTACAATCTACCTGTTACAAATATACTAGAGCAGAATGGAACGATTATATGGACGACATTAGACTGGTTGACGAAAGAGCTTACAATATTGTGATGAACTACGCTCCAGAAAACTGGGCCAATGCGTTTTTCCCTGGAGTTAGGTAAGTTATAAGCTATTTCATTACATGACTATTATAAGCCGCTTGACGAATTCCCTATTATGTTTCAGATATGGTCACGTTACATCAAATGTTGCAGAGTCATTCAACAAATGGATACATGAGGCTAGGCTACTACGGATACTTCAACTGGTAGAGCACATACGTAAACAGATTATTCGTATGAATGAGCGACGAACCATGGCTAAAAGCTGGAATCAATTTCTTTGCCCCAAAGCTGAACTTGCTCTCAAAGAGAACATGGAAAATGGCCGTCCATTGGAGGTTCGTCAGTCCCACACAGGATTATTTGAGGTACAATCCCATAGATCTTGTCAAGTGGATCTAGACAATAAAACATGCACTTGCCGTGGGTGGGATGTAACTCGTGTCCCTTGCAAACATGCATGCGCATCCATTATGTTTATGAAAAAGGATGTCTACCAGTTTTGTGACTGGTTTATGACGGTTGAAGCCTTTAAAAAAAGCTACGAGCCAATCCTCTACCCTATCCCTGACTATGAGAAGCGCATCGTGCCAAGGGATGAGATACAGATCCTACATCCACTTACAACAAAAAGGAAAGGGAGAAATAAAACCAGGCATATCAATAACAGAACTGTTTACACGCGGCCAGTAAAATGTTCTCGATGTCATATGGAAGGTCATAACCGTAAAACATGTAATGAATCTATAGCTGACTAAGTGTTTGATATGTTGAAGTGTTTTCGTCCCAGTATGCAACAAATATTTCATTTTTTGCCGATTGAATGTTTATTCTTATTAATCGGGAACTAACATCAGCTTACACTAGATAAAAAGTTGTAAGTAACAAAACAACTATCATATTAGACCTAACACGCACAAAGAATAGAACTAACATCTCAATTATTCGAGGCGCTGGAGGGGCTAGGAGTAACAAGCCAAAGAATAGAACTAACTTGGTATCAGATAGTACGAACATGTAATAAAGCAGAACTAACTTGGTATCAGAACACGTTACAGAATAGAACTAACGTTGTGAACATTAGAACTAACACGCTAGAGAATAGAACTAACACTGTGTAGATTAGAACTAACACTCTACAGAATAGAACTAACACTGTATAGATTAGAACTAACACGATACAGAATAGAACTAATACTGTGCAGATTAGAACTAATACGCTACAGAATAGAACTAACACTGTGCAGATTAGAACTAACACGCTACAGAATAGAACTAATACTATGCAGATTAGAACTAACACGCTACAGAATAGAACTAACATGTTATAATTTAGAAATAACTTGTTATAAAATAAAAATAACTTCGTTAAATTAGAACTAACCTTGGAATAAATTAGAACTAATGTGGTTAAAATTAGAACAAACTTGGTATAAATTAGATCTAACGTGGTATAAATTAGATAAAACGTGGTATAATTTAGATATAACGTGGTATAAAATAGAACTAACTTGGTATAAATTAGAACTAACTTGGTATAAATGAGATATAACGTGGTATAAATTAGGTTTATAACGTGGTATAAAATAGAACTAACATAAATGAGATATAACGTGGTATAAAATAGAACTAACAAGCCATCAGTTAGAACTGAAACTAACATGCTACAGAATAGAACTAACACTGTGCAGATTAGAACTAACACGCTACAGAATAGAACTAACATGTTATAATTTAGAAATAGCTTGTTATAAAATAGAAATAACTTCGTTAAATTAGAACTAACATTGGAATAAATTAGAACTAATGTGGTTAAAATTAGAACAAACTTTATTTAAATTAGAACTAACTTGGTATAAATTAGATCTAACGTTGTATAAAATAGAACTAACTTGGTATAAATTAGAACTAACTTTGTATAAATGAGATATAAAGTGGTATAAATTAGGTTTATAACGTTGTAAAAAATAGAACTAACGTTGTATAAAAAAGAACTAACTTGGTATAAATTAGATCTAACGTGGTATAAATTAGATATAACGTAGTATAAAATAGATATAACGTGGTATAAATTAGGTTTATAACGTGGTATAAAATAGAACTAACATAAATTAGATATACCGTTGTATAAATTAGATATAACGTGGTATAAAGTAGAACTAACAAGCCATCAGTTATAACTAAAACTAACACGCTACAGAATAGAACTAACACTATGCAGATTAGAACTAACACGCTACACAACACTGTGCAGATTAGAACTAACACGCTACAGAATAGAACTAACACGTTATAATTTAGAAATAGCTTGTTATAAAATAGAAATAACTTCGTTAAATTAGAACTAACCTTGGAATAAATTAGAACTAATGTGGTTAAAATTAGAACAAACTTTGTTTAAGTTAGAACTAACTTGGTATAAATTAGATCTAACGTTGTATAAAATAGAACTAACTTGGTATAAATTAGAACTAACTTGGTATAAATGAGATATAAAGTGGTATAAATTAGGTTTATAACGTTGTGAAAAAAAGAACTAACTTAGTATAAATTAGATCTAACGTGGTATAAATTAGATATAACGTGGTATAAATTAGATATAATGTGGTATAAAATAGAACTAACTTGGTATAACTTAGAACTAACTTGCTATAAATGAGATATAACGTGGTATAAATTAGGTTTATAACATTGTAAAAAATAGAATTAACGTTGTAAAAAAAGAACTAACTTGGTATAAATTAGATCTAACGTGGAATAAATTAGATATAACGTGGTATAAATTAGATATAACGTGGTATAAAATAGAACTAACACGCCATCAGTTAGAACTGAAACTAACACGCTACAGAATAGAACTAACACTATGCAGATTAGAACTAACACGCTACAGAATAGAACTAACACTGTGGAGATTAGAACTAACACGCTACAGAATAGAACTAACACTGTGCAGATTAGAACTAACACGCTACAGAATAGAATTAACACTGTGTAGATTAGAACTAACACCATATATATTAGAACTAACATGTTATAAAATAAAAGTAAAAGGGTGCATATTGTATAAGTAAAAGGGTGCAGATTTGAACTAACACAACATTAGTTATACTAATATATAAGAACTAACATGGCATCTCTGTATTTGGGTTAAGATAAGTAACAAACTGTTTTCTGGATAAGAAATATTTAACAAGAACTAACTGGATTACGGGGTGGGGGGTTGCAATACGCAATGATGTCAGGTCTTCATTTGTTGCTGCCCTCGCTGGATCTGTTTCGGTCTAATAAACACTTTTCGCTATCACTCGCCTTCCTTTTCGAAGGTCCTGGCTTACTGCGCTTTGAGGAAGGAGAACTGGATTCCGCTATGCTACTGTGGGAGACGACGGGGTGTAAAGGGAGAGGAACATTGCCGGTAGGGAGAGACCTCGGAGAATTGGCACCCCCGACCCCTTGGTTACGGAGAAACAGCTGTCATTGGTCTCTCTCGACCGTCATGTGTTTGCCACCCCAACTAACCTCAATTAACTCGGGGTCGGTCCTAAAGGGCTGCGCACGCTGGGGCCCTAAGTTGAGTCGTGTGGATCCCTGAGCCCTCTCCAAATTCCCCCCGCATTGGACCTACGTGATGGCGTATCCTTTCTTGGCGTTACCGTCCACCGGCGAGATGTAACGGAACCCAAGCCTCTTAGGGATTTCAGATAAATCCCTAACCTTGAGTAGAACTCTACAGTCTTCGAAGTTAGAATGTGTTATGACGTCCCTGGAGCACATGACACATTCACCAATACCAATGAGCAGAGATTGAAGAAATTCAAAATTCCAGAGGTGGTATGGGAGATTGAATAGGCGAATCCATACTAGAAAGGGTTGAGGCAACGTTGTTAGCCTCAGATCCTCTTTCCAACGGCGGAATCTGCCCTTAAATGTGCCCATATCTATCAAACCGAGTTCAATAGCTTGGGCAAGAACTTCATCGGATGGAAACTGCACCATGAAGCTGTGCCCTGCCGCCTCCTTGATTTGATGGGGCCATGTCCTAGGATTGAAGAGGTAGGCCAGCATCTCTCGGAGCTCCTGCACAGATGGACGGCCTCTATCAAGATTGAAGATGGCATAAGAAGAAAGATGCCGTATGGTGCTGGAGGTGTTGGCCGAGACGGTAAGCATCCTCGGAGGGGCACGAGCGGTAATTCCATGATGACAATCTCGAGAGCTATGTCCTGTCCCATGGCAAAATAATTAAAAAATTAGAACTGGCTCTGAGATAGAACTAACGAGCATGGTACAGAATAGAACTAACGTTGAATGAGTTAGAACTAACGAGCATCACTAGAACGAACATGGTACAGATAGAACAATACATCTGATAACAATCATTTTCAATTACTTAAATATACATACATTATTGTATTTGTATGAACATATCATTCATCACTGTACACTGTTTCTTCTTTATGTCTTTGTTCATAACCAGCCAGTAATAATTGTACGACAAGTCTTGCTCGCATAGCTTCAGGGATATCGTTCGGAGGATTAACCAGCAATGTTGATCGTCCTTCAATTATGGCTTTTATATAGAGGTAGACGAACACACCACAATCAAAGCTGCAACATAGAGTGAGTTCATTAGACACATTTGGTCCGTTCTAATACTATAACACAAATTAACACAATATAGACATCGGAACTAACCGTCCTCTTTGTTGCTCGCATTTGATGGCTTAATATCTAAATATTTTGCGCACATTTTGCTCAATAAAATCAGCATGATGGGCATCAAAGAAGTTTATGATTTTATTAACAGGCTCCATCCAAGCTTCGTGCCCAGCGGAACTGTAATGCTTGACGACTTTATCTTTAAAATCAACTTCTACAAGATGCCAATGATCGTGCCTGACCAAAGGGATCAAGAGATGCTCCATACTATATGCGGTATATTTTTCAATATATGACAAAAATAGCTCGTAATTGTTCGTCTCAAAGCCATAGAGTGAGTGCTGCAAACACATCATGTTTGAGTTGAAATTAAAATAAACATGAGCTGCAAAGGCTAACTAACACCGTATTAATTAGAACTAACACGCTACAAAATAGAACTAACACTGTGTAGATTAAAACTAACACGCTATAAAATAGAACTAATAATGTGTAGATTAGAACTAACATGCTACAGAATAGAACTAACACTGTGTAGATTAGAACTAACACATTACAGAATAGAACTAACACTTTATCAATTAGAACTAACACGCTATAGAATAGAACTAACATGGTACAGAATAGAACTAACATTGTGTAGATTAGAACTAACACGGCGTAAAATAGAACTAACATGAACTGCGACAGAACTAACATGACTTATGGTAGGTCTAAATTGATGCTAACTAGAACTAACGTGACTCATGGTATAACTAGCATGGATTACACAAGATCTAACATGAGTTTTAATCAAAACTAACATGGTGAAATTAGGAATAGCATGTTCTTACAAAAAAGAACACTGATACCACTCCATATCCTTTGTCATATGCCTCTTGGTTAAGCGTGTCCAAAATTGCTTCTTCTACCTGTAATTGTTATGAAACATTAAAATTCAATTTAAACAATATAATTTGAATTATTAAGCAAGTATATGTTAAACCTTGTTGTCAAGGCGGCCACCACGAAGCAAATATAACAACTCTTCCCTGTTAATACTGCTGTTGGATGTTACTATAACATTATATCTCCTGGTATAAATTAGAACTAACATGAATTAGAACTAATATGTGGAGAATTAGCATATAAATAGTCAACTGAAACTTACCTGTGAATCTTCTGAGAACAAAATTTGGTTAGGCTCTCAATTTGAGCTTTGTCGAGTCTGTCTGCTACTGGAGATAGTATCTTTAAATTATGTACAAAAGCACCTGTGCTATCTATTATGCGTAAGTTAAACAATGTAGGGTCTGGAAGCTCATTATTCAGCTCTCCCAATAGAGCTACCTCTTCATCTGTCATTGGCTTCAAACTCAACGCATCCCAAGTGGGGATTTGATTACCAGGGTAAAAATGAGTAACTTTGTCAACTAGTTTTACTTTTGGTTCAGGACTTTCAAGTATATCTATACATTCTTTTTCCTTTTTCTTTCTTTTGCCTTCAGTATATGGGGTCCTCTTCCATTTAGATCTCTTGCTTACCCTTCTTGGCTGTGGTCTACGCTTTGCTTCCACATTGCTCGTTAGAACTTCTACAAGTTTGTCCACATCATGTTTAATATTCACAAGATCCTCTTCCTTCTGTACTTCCAACTTATCTACATTCTCCTTCTTTTTATCTACAATATCTTCCTCCTTATCTACACCATCAACAGGATCCTCATCAAATCCTTTGTTATCTACAATAAAATTTTCATTTTCCATATGTTCCTCTTCCTTATCTACCATATTCTCCTCTTCCTTATCTACAATATCTTCCATATGCTCCTCTTCCTTATCTATACCATATGCTCCTCTTCCTTATCTACAATATCTTCCATATGCTCCTCTTCCTTATTTACACTATCCTTAACCTTAGTATCTACAGTCTGGTCAACCTTAATATATACCCCCTCCCCTAGAGAAGTAACATGCTCCTCTTCTATTGCCTCATCGTTAGCAGGATGCTTCACATCCTCTTCAACAATCTTATGTACATGTTCTTGCATGGTGGGCTCTTCCTTATATACACTGCTTGTTTTGGACTTCTGTTCCTCTTGAGCTTCCCGTCACTTCTTCCTAATTTCATTTGCAATTTTCTGTTTGATATTTAACTTAAGCACCACCGGGTCTATAACCTCATCATGTCTTCCATATTTTTCAATTATCCTGTTAAGCCTGTTGATCTCAATCATGAATTCTTTACAATATTTGCTCTTGGTCAGCTTTGTAGCAACAAGAAGTCACTTGAGAAATTTAGCAGAATTTCTCCAAAATGTGAGTTGCTGCTCAATGGGAAGAATATTGATCTCCTCTTCATCGTCAAAAGCAACGTCAATATGCTTTGCCATGATTTGTTATTGATATAAGATTATAATTTTAAGTAGGATTAAACATAATTAGGATATTCTTTGCAGTTAGTGTGAAATGAGTACGACTTAACATAATAGGATACTTATGTAGCCTATTAAGAAGTTCTTAGTAGTTTCTTCCAGGAAAGCCTTCCTCTTTGCCTGACGCTTTTGCTGAAGAACTTCACCCCTCTGTACAGCGGGACCTTCATCCCTCTGTTCAGCGGGAAGTGAATGAACATGACCTGGAGAAGCAACCTCCGCAATAGGCCTATGGACAAAAGTTATTGACGCTGACTTAGCCTTTGAAATAATTGTCGGCATCCTCATAGATGCGACTTTCTCCTCCCCTGATGCCCAATTTGTCATTGGAGGTCTGGAGGTGTCTACGAGGGCATATTTCTTTATGCCTGTCATCTCGTAGTACCAAAGCTGTACCAAATATATTTACCATTAACATTTAATACTAGACTAGACCAAAGAGAATAAAATATGGCTGCATCTAGAACTAACATGGTGTAAATTAGTACGTGGTACGACATGAATTATGATAGAACTAACATGACCTATGATAGAACTAACATGGGTGCAGATAGAACTAACATAGTATATCTTAAAACTAACAAGGTGCAGATTAGAACTCACACGAAACAAATTAGAACTAACAAAACCTGCAACAGAACTAACATGGTGTAGATTAGAACTAACATGGTATACATCAGAATTAACATAGAATAAGTTAGAACTAACAATGCATAGGTACGAACTAGAATGAAACAAGATCAGTAAAATATGGAACTTACACACAATAGTGTCATGCAACCTGGGACATATGCGACCCTTTGCTTCTTCTTTCCCTCCAAAGCAACTCCAATGCCCCTGATAATTTCATTATAAAAGAACTTGGCCCATGCAACAGAATTGACCCTCTGAATGCTATCCAGGTACCTGAGTAAGGGTCTAGGTGTAGGCTGTCTAAAAATCATAATGGATAGCTGATCCCTATCAAGCTCCGACAATAGAAGTTACAATCAGACGACTTTCTAATCACTGCATTCGCAATTCTACAATCGCTACAAACACGGCCTCATTTCTGAACAATCAGACGACTTTCTAATCACTGCATTCGCAATTCTACAATCGCTACAAACACGGCCTCATTTCTGAGATGATTGATCTTGATGGTTGCGACAACAACATGACTAATATTATATTAGCAACTATTAGAGATGCTGATGAGCAGTGTAATGATTTCAGAAATAAAAGGTTAGAAGTAGTTAGTGAGTTGCTTGGTAGAAAGCTGTGGGCAAATATTCATCTAAAAACACTATGGATGTTGATTCCCGTCAAGTTCCAACAACGAAAGCTACAATCAAATAGCTTTCGCGCCGACAATCGAAAGCTGCAAATGGAGGACTTTTCACATAGATAGAGAAGAGTTACAATTCAACGACACTTCCGAAACCTGATGAAAACTCTATTCAGCAGTCTTCACATTCTGCAGTGAAAGTTGTTACAATCTGACGACTTTCACATTCCACAACAGCTAAAGCTAGGATTACTGAACAACGGTCCTTGCAACGCTTTACAGAAGAAGTTACAAGTTAACTAGCTCCTTCTAAAACGCGGATGTCATTCCCGCGTTACAATTCTGGAAGTGCAGGCGACCCCCGCGTTTCCAAGCACAAGCTAAACGTGAGCGACCCTCGCGTTCGTAGGGGTTCAACCAACACCGACCCCCGCGTTCCCAAACTACAACAAACCAAAACGCGAGCGACCCTCGCGTTCAATGATGTTCAGCTAACACCCAACCCCGCGTCTCTATTCTAAGAGGTGACGTTGGGTTCTGAACGCCAGATTGGGCGTTTGACTCGTTCGAATATGAGTCGAACGGTTTCAGAACTGTTTCCCCACGATCTGAGGAAATCACGTTCACTTAGGAGCGGATTTAGAGGGCAGTTACAACCTCTTATCCACCTATAAAAACTCAATAAACTCAACTGAGTTAGGGGCTGACTGGCTTTTTGGAACGAAAGAGTTAGCAGCAAGTTGGATTTTTGAGGATCTCAACCACTCAGGTTTGGAGATTCAATAGCAGCAACAGAAAAATCCTTGGAGATAGGGTTTTTGAATCAAATTCAGAAGATCAAATCTGAGAAGATTCTTCAACAACAGAATATCAGCTTGGTCATTAACCGAATTTTTGGTTCTAACAACTCTATTAACAGAGTTCTAACTCGTTCAGAGTTCTTAAACTCATTCAGAGTTATCCATTAAACTTTCCACAGAAGTTCATTGTTCCCACGAGATAGAAGACGGTCGGATCGTCAACGGAGAGCAAATTTAACACGAGCAATCGAAGGAGGCATTCCATCGCTACCGAGAAGAACCCAGTTTTAAACAAAGGAGAGAATCAAATTTGTTCTCTTCTCTTTTGTAATCAAATTGTAATCAGAATCAAAGGAATACAAGTCAATTTTCTTTATTCTCTTCTTTGCCATTTTTCCAACAAACAAGACTCCGCTGGGGACTAGCTTTTCCGATGAAGAAGTGGTGGCGCAGTCCGACGTCCACCTCATGGGAACCACTGTAGAAACTCTCGTCGTGGAGTTTGATCAAGCTAAATATGAGGAAGTCTTATCCTCTGGATCGCTTAGCCCCAAGGCTAAGCATGGTGTCCGCAAGACCTCCAAGAAGGTCAATTCTGTTGTTGAAGTGCCGAAGAAAGCCCTCTCCTTCGGCCAGGAACTCAAACTAGCTCTGCTAGTTTAAGATCCCACCTCCGCGTCAGCCAGACATACTTTGGGCCACAAACGGTCTCTGGAGGAGACGAGTTCTATGAGCGTCAACGACGCTGCTGCTAAGGCTTTGAAACAAGCCAAGAAGAACGCCGCTCGCAGACGAAGAAGATCCATACGTCGAGCACACTTGAGTGAAAGCTGAATGTTGGCCCAACGCGAGGACCACGTTTCGAAAAATTCACCCGAACCTAGCGTTCCCAAGGAAGAATGCTCACTTCGCGGCAATGAGCCCGACTATGAACCTCGGCTTATACAGCTGAAACACGACCCTGAGTGGCGCGTTGTTCCTTCAAAACGCAGCCCTCAGAAGGGAGCTGTCAAAACTAAACACGACCCTCAGGTACGCGTTCAAATGAAACATGACTCTCAAGAGTCTGTTTCACCAACCAAACGCGACCCTCAGGGGCGTGTTCAAACAAAACATGACCCTCAGAGGTCTGTTTCAACATTTAAACGTAGGCCTCGGCCTAATGTTTACAAATCTCAACGCGACCCTCGCGTTATTTCTCAGGAATGCGACCCTAGATCCGTTTCTCAAGAACGCGATCTTCAAGAGGTCCTCCAGGTTCAGAAAAGTTAGCGTGGCTTTAAAATCCACGTTCGACAAGAACCAATCTCACCTACCCAAGGGAAGAGGGTTCCATCTCCGCCTCCGTGCCCGGGGAAAGTCTCCTCCCAAGTTCCTGATCTTCGGGACTTATTGTCGAGAGGAAAACTAACAGCGCAAGCAGCTCACTCATGTCAATGTGAGAGGCTTATATCTGCAGTCCTGTCAGAATGCCATTGTTACGCATCCACACCTCGGCAGTCTGTATTCGACAGGTTGACGAACGTTGTTAGACCTACCAAACAACAACGTCGATACAAAAAGAAGACAGCCGAAGCGGAATACTCCGAAGTCACCATCAACATGATCGGCAGAGGAAAAGTCTCGCCTTCCGATTCTGACGAGTCGCAAAGAAGTCATTCTCCAACTGTTAGGGAAATTTGCGACCAGTTCGAAGGAGTATATCGGAATACTCGGACTCGGACAGGAGCTATCCGTCCGGTTAATTATCAAAGATTGGCCAAGGGAGTCGCTTCCGACGATGAACATTCGGCAGTCGGCGAATCTCAATCTTCAAGTTCTGTTGTCGCACGCGAGGTCTCCGCTTACACGACAGGGAACCATGAAGATATAGCCAAAAGAGTGGACGAACATCACGTCATGCTCCAGGCGCAACAGGAGACACTTCTCCAATTAAAGGATATGCTGGCCCAGCTTCTCGCTGAAAAAGGCCAAAAACCCGAGTCTTCCCGGAGAGCTATGTCAAAGGGAAAGCAAAAGGCGCACGAACATTCGGATCGTGAGACTCATAACCTAGAATCTTCTTCCGAAAATGAGAAGGAGATGGAAAAAGAGCTTTATCCTCAGTCCACCAAAATGGATGAACTGGAAGCTCGCCTCAATGCAATCGCCAACAGAAGTGAGTTCCGTGAAGAAGGAGTAGTGCGGCCTTACCCTGCCGAGTGGGATACAGCTCCCTACCCACCGAAATTTAAGGCCCCTACCTTACAACCGTTCGATGGCACATGATCGCCGAATCAGCACATCTACTACTTCAAATCCCAAACTGGAGATGTGGTAGCTGTTCACGGGAAAAATCGTGTCTTTCTTCATTGATTCCATTGCACTCTTAAATAACAACTTTTTGAGTTACAAAGATCCGGCCTTTTTATAAGATCCGGTTACAATAAAAATCAAATAAAAGAAAAGAAAGATTGCAATTTTTTATCCTTGTTTGTCGAACAAATCGCGAGCTCCTGTTTTGCGGTCACTCGATTTGTGGGTTCTTTGCTTGCGCCGGGGTTTATCCGTAGACCACCGCGAGATCTAGATCCGGTCGGATCTACGCAGTACGACGGGTATTATTTTGCCTAGGAAATAATAGCCGAGGGCAGTACGACGGGTATTATTTTGCCAAGGAAATAATAGCCGAGGGTACTATTTCGCCAAGGAAATAGTAGCCTTTAATTCTTGGGATCAAAGACCAAGCTTTGATCCGGAGTACGCCTGCGTAGATCTGAGATCCGGTCCTCTCGAACTCTTGCCTTATTTGGCGTTGACGATCGCCGAGCACCAAGCAGGGCTTCGCCTCTCCAAATTTTCCACCCTTTTCAAATGAACAACACATGGCCTATTTATAGGCACCCAGATCTGTGCCCAGGCACAGATCTGGGCTGAGGTGGCTCGGCCACAAGTGGCCGACCACCCCTAGGTGGCTCGGCTCATGCCGAGCCACCCTGAAGTGGCTCGGTTTCGGCCGAGCCCCTCAGGGTGTTTGGGTTCCGTCGTTTTGTCGTTGTTCCATTCTGATTCGTCCGAGTCCGCTCTTGTTTGAATGACTCGTTGATTCCCCGAACCGTTGGCTTGATTCTACGCTTGAATGGATGTATTCCGTTGCTTGCGTGCGATTCGTCAACCTCGTCGCCTCGTTGGTTCGTCGGTTTGTGCCGAGCTATGCTAAGGCTTCCAGGCTTTCGGTGCTTGTGTCGAGATGTCTTAAGGTTCGCGGTGCTGCATTATTGTCTGACCGTTGTCAGGAGATTTTAAAACTTGAAGTCGACTCCTGATTTTTCTAATCTTTAGCTGACCATCGCATTGTTGTCGTTTAGTTTTTATTCGCACGGCGTTGATCCGCGTAGTGTTGTTGAGTTATCCTTAAGAATATTATAAAAAATATTCTCCAGGGGAACTTCTCAAAAAAAGATAGGGAATAGTTTATACTCATATACCTTAATGAGTATTAAGAAGCAGTTTATACTCGTATACTTTTCGAGTAAGAAGCAGTTTATACCGTATACTTTTCGGAGTAAGAAGCAGTTTATACTCGTACTACTTTTCGGAGTAATGAAGCAGTTTATACTCGTCATACTTTTCGGAGTAGAATAGAAGGTTGAGTTTTTTTTAACTTTTTCCGTATTACTTTTCGGAGTATGATATCTTTCATTGCAACGCATTGATCGCGTGACCTAGGTTACGCGTTGACGGCGTTGACCTAGGGTTCGAACGTCGTACGCGTTTTAAGTTTTGGTCGCAACGCATTGATTGCGTTGACCTAGGGTTACGCTTGACTGGCGTCGACCTAGGGTTTCGAAGTCGTAGGATGCTCAAGTCAGGAGACGCAACTAATGAAGCTATGTGCAGTGAGCCTCGGCATTTTATAGGATTTTTTGGCAAACCTCAGCCATACACGGGTTTTGAGTGAGCCTTTACCGACTACCGTTTGAAGTCGGGCTAGCAATGCGGATTGTTCAAGTCCGTTCCGCATGTAACGTTAAGCTTAAAAGAGTTAACCCTTTTAGTGCTACGATATTGAATACGTAGACTTCGTCATTTCTCCCTGTGAAAAGACTAAACAGGGCAATGTGTATGAGACGTTGACTTAGGATTTTTGGGTAAATCGCTCAGGCCTTCACACGGATTTGACGTTGCTCTAACGACACCGTTTGGATAATCGGGCTTAACATGCGGATTGCTGTTCCGCATGTGACGTTGTGCTAAGAGAGTTAACGCTCTTAGTGCTACGATATTGAATACGTAGACTTCGTCTTTCTCACGGGAATAGACTACCCGGCGATGCGTGTTAGGCGTTGACTTTGGGGTTTTTGGCTAACCCCCAGCCTTCAACGGGTTTGATTAGCCTTTACCGACTACCGTTTGAGTCGGGCTAGCATGCGGATTGTCTAAATCCGTTCCGCATGTAACGTTGTGCTAAGAGAGTGAATTCTCTTAGACTTTGTGCTATGATGTTGAATACATAGGCTTTACCATTGTTACGGGAATAGGCTACCCGGTAACGTGTATTAGACGCTGACTTATCCCTACTTAGGCTTCGGGATAAAAATACCCCAGACTGGTATTCTGGTGTCTTTTTCAATCGGTAAAAGACTAAACCGGCGACTCGTGTTAGGCGTCGGCATATCCTTTCTTAGGATTCAGGATGAAATTCCCCATGCGTGTAAGGCATGGATTTTGGTGTTATTAATAACAACCTGCCACAATGTTGAATATGTGGACGGATGTTCTTTTCAACGGTTAAGAACTAACCGGCAGCGCGGGTTAAGCGCAGACTTATCCTTGCTTAGGTTTCAGGATAGAATACCCCAGAATCGAGCTCTGGTGTCTTTTTCTACGGAAAAAGACTAAACCGGCAGCGCGTGTTAGGCGCAGACTTATCCCTGCTTAGGATTCGGGATAAACTTCCTATGATGAATCCTAAATTCTTGGAAAAGGGTTGGTGTGGGAAAGGAAGAATTTTATATTCTATCTCCCGACACTGAAGAAGAATTTTATATTCTATCTTCAGCTGGAAAGGAGACTCGAGGTGGGATCTCCACCCCCAGAATTCGGAAAGGTGAAACTGAGAGTGGGATCTCCACTCCGAGAATCGAAAAGATTCGGATAACCCTAACTGTCGGAAGGTTTGATTACCGAACTAAAGATGAATTTCTCATTTATCGAGAGTAAATCGTGGTTTTGGTCCTAACTGTAGGAAGGTTTGACCAAACAGGGGTTTGAGGTGACCCTAACTATAGGAAGGTTTGATCACTTGATTTAAAGGTGGACCTCTCGTTCATTGGAGGAATCGAGAGGGGATTTTGGTTGTGATCCTAACTGTAGGAAGGTTTGACCAAGTGGGAGGTTTAAAACGATCCTAACTGTAAGAAGGTTTGATCGCTCGATTTGTGTGCCTCTCGTTCATTGAAGGAATCGAGAGGGGATTTTGGTTGTGGTCCTAAGGTTTGACCAGGTAAACGGTGGGTTTAGTGCTTATCACTTTATTTGTAATGATCGGGTTATCCCTAAGAAAATTACATGTAACATTCTTTCAGGAACTTTCCGTTACATGAATTATCCACCCCCAGCTTTTCTTGCGAAACTGGGTTTATCATCGTATCGGTTGCATGATCGGGTTATCCTTAAGAATACCACGCATGGCACTCTCCAGGAACTTCCCGTGGAAGAAAGGAAATAGTTTAGACTCATATACCTATTGGAGTATCAGGGAGCAGTTTAACCTCTTATACCGGTCGGAGGCTTGAGAAGCAGTTTATACTCATATACTCTTCGGAGTCTTAAGAAGCAGTTTATACTCTTATACTTATCGGAGTGGTGCCGTTCTCAACTGGCTTACTCTAGCGTTATGACGCCGGCTTCAACCAAGGTCTGAATGCTATTCTTGAGAGTGAAGCAATCATTGGTGGGATGAAGGACCCTCCTGTGGTACGCACAGTACTTTGGATCCGTCGTGTTGTTAGCTTCCTCCTGATTTGTGATAGGTGGTAGCTTGATCGTGTTACTTTCAAGGAGGGATTCGAAGATGGCTGGAACGTCTTCGTCCTTGAAAGAGTACTCTTTTTGGAGTCTCGGACCCGAAGTTTTTTGCTGCCTTCGGGATTGCTGTTGTGACGTTTGGTTAGCTCCATCAGCAGCTGCAGGTGCCTTGCCCTTACCACGAGAGGCGAAGTTTGAGTTCAGCGGATTAACCGTCGGTCGGTTCCTCTCGGCCTTCTTCCTTCGGAGGAAGCGTTCGGCTTGTTCACCGCGCACCTTCAAGTCTTTCCAAGTGTCAGAAGGTGCTGTTCACATTGCTTCCAACACGTCCAGTGCAAGGTTGTTGTGGCAAGTCTGGAGAATGAACTCCTCAGTGATCGGGTCTCGACAATTCATTGCCTTGTTCCGGAACCTTTTGACGAAGGTGTCGACCAACTCCCCGTCTTTTTGTTTTTCATCAAGCAACATTCCGATGGATATTTCGGTGTCGTCGTCGAAGAAATTGGTGAGGAACATGGTCTCCATATCGTCCCAGCTGTTCACGCTATCTGGCTTAAGGCGGCGATACCAATCGAAGGCGGCTCCGCGAAGGGTGCCGACGAATGACCGCACCATCAGAGGCTCATTGCCGAAGATTACCCCCAGGTGCGATTTGAAGTAAATCAAATGCTGAGTGGGTGAACCCTTCCCATCAAATGGCGTGAAGTTAATTAGGCTGAACTTCGCTGGATATGGGATCGATTCCCACTCTCTGGGGTAGGGACAAGGAACGACAGTCTTCTTTATCTCTTGAGCGGAAATCAGCGTATTGATTTTGTTCTCGAGATTTTTGATTTTCAGACTTTCACCCGAGTTTTCGTCAGCACGATTCTGAGGTGGAAGCATGGTGTTATGACTAGCATTCTCGTTACCACCCCCTTCATTGACGGGAGGATTATTGGCATTACGAGCTTCATTCATATCCTCGTCTTCCTGATGAACTTGGTTGCGACGGCTTGGTTCGCCTTGCTGGTTCGTCAGTGCTTGAATTTGTTGCTCATGCATTTCTCTCATACTCTGCATGGCCATCTGCATTTCGAACCTGAAGCTCTCTTGATGTTTAGCCATGGCTTCTTCGAGCATCTTGGCCACTTGTTCCGCGCTTATCATGAATGACTCGCGGGGTTGTCCATCGCTGGATACCGTATTATCTGATGCGATAGCAGAGCAGGAATCCGATTCTTCATCTTCCGACGGTAATCTTGTCTGAACCCTACCATAAGTTCCTTGTATGATGGCTCTGGACTACAGACGGGTCATCCGCCAGGGGACTTCCGGAATCGACTCGGGATTATCCTGTGTCGACGTCCTTTTGCTGGTCATATTAGCGGTGACCCTCGGAAATTCTCCGTCTTCAATTACCCTTCTTCTTTGCCGGAAACGCCTAGGCCTTGTTTTCGGCGTTTCAGTACTGAGCCTTTCGAAAACCGAAACTCTTTCGGGGACCGTCTTGATGCAGTTGCACTCAGACAATACCGCCCGAATGAGTTTGGAACAGGGGCATTGAGTTTCTGGTCGTTGGGGACTCCTCTTTCTGGTTTTCCTCGTGCTCTCATCACGATAGTACAACTCGTCAGTTTGAAAGTCAGAGTAACCTATCGTACGTCGGCACGACTTCTCGGGTGTAACGTTATCGTCATCAGACGACAACGTTTCCTTCTGAGGACGGACTGCCCTCTTTGGGCTCTCAAGAGTCACGCGCCTCGAGACATGCCTTTTTGGGTATGAGTTCTTAGCGGGCTCTTGGACTTCGATGCGCAAATTAGTGCGTGCAGTTGCCTTGAGCTCCTTGTCACGTTGGAGGTGACGGCGACCCCCAGCGTGTTGAGTCGTTCAGGGCTTCTTCATCGGGCCCAAACGCTCTTGAACTAGAGTTTTGCCTCGCTCCTCGGGAAATGGACCGAGACGCTCCAAGACTGACTTCCTTTTCTGGGATGGTCCTGTGGGATCTCCCGGAGCAGTTGTGGAAATCATTTTGCCTCTTTTGTTCTTCAGATCCGCGTTGTAGCGGATCCCGTCAACGGACTCCATGGCCTTTGCGAACTGTTTCGCAAGGCGTTGACGTTGCCTTTGGCGGGCTGTCTTCGAGAGAGTCACCACGCCCCCTGCGGCAGAAGGGTTGGCCAGAGCAGATCCGACCTGGTTGGGAATTGGAGGAATCTCACCCGATGCGACTTTGGCATCAAACGGGGCGAGATTTTCGTTGGTGTTTTCAACGTCTTCATACCAACGAGTTTTTCTCCTGGAGGAGAGCTTCTTGGACTTGCGGGGGGAGGTTGATCCGGACGAGGACGACAAGTATTCCTCGAACTTCTGCTGGTCGAACTCGTATTCGACCTCCTCCACGACCGGGATTGAGATCCGCGGCTGCGACGCTCCGATCTCGGCAGCGAAATCGGCGGCTCCCACTGTGGTCGCCAGATTGTTCGCGGAAAAAATCGTGTCTTTCTTCATTGATTCCATTGCACTCTTAAATAACAACTTTTTGAGTTACAAACGGCGGCTCCCACTGTGGTCGCCAGATTGTTCGCGGGAAAAATCGTGTCTTTCTTCATTGTTGATTCCATTGATATCTTTAAATAACAACTTTTTGAGTTACAAAGATCCGGTCTTTTTATAAGATCCGGTTACAATGAAAATCAAATAAAA
>NC_033798.1:41935715-41937825 GCF_001876935.1 Asparagus officinalis | reverse complement strand
AAAAGAACACCCGTTCACATATTCGACATTGTGACAGGTTGTTATTAATAACACCAAAATCCATGCCTTACACGCATGGGGAATGTCATCCTGAATCCTAAGAAAGGATATGTCGACACCTAACACGTGTCGCCGGTTTAGTCTTTTACCGATTGAAAAAGACACCAGAGTTCGATTCTGGGGTATCTCATCCCGAAGCCTAAGTAGGGATAAGTCAACGTCTAATACACGTTGCCGGGTAGCCTATTCCCGTAACAATGGCGAAGCCTATGTATTCAACATCATAGCACAAAGTCTCAGAGAATTCACTCTCTTAGCACAACGTTACATGCGGAACGGATTTAGACAATCCGCATGCTAGCCCGACTCAAACGGTAGTCGGTAAAGGCTAATCAAACCCGTTGAAGGCTGGGGGTTAGCCAAAAACCCCAAAGTCGACGCCTAACACGCGTCGCCGGGTGGTCTATTCCCGTGAGAAAGACGAAGTCTACGTATTCAATATCGTAGCACTAAAAGGGTTAACTCTTTTAGCTTAACGTCACATGCGGAACGGACTTGAACAATCCGCATGCTAGCCCGACTCAAACGGTAGTCGGTAAAGGCTCATCAAACCCGTTGATGGCTGAGGGTTTGCCAAAAATCCTATAAATACGAGAGTCACTGACGCATCAGCTCCAGTAGTTGGTCTCGTGACTTGAGCATCCAATGACGTTCGAAACCCTAAGGTCAATGCCGGACAACGCGTAACCCTAGGTCAACGCTAGTCAACGCGTTGCGAGCAAAAATTCAACGTACGACGTTCGAAACCCTAGAGGTCAACGCCGGACAACGCGTAACCTTAGGTCAACGCCAGTCAACGCGTTGCGATCAAAAGGTCAACGTACGACGGTCAAAACCCCAGGGTCAACGCCGGACAACGCGTAACCCTAGGTCAACGCCAGTCAACGCGTTGCGAGCAAAAATTCAACGTACGACGTTCGAAACCCTAGGGTCAACGCCGGTCAACGCGTGATCCTAGGTCAACGCTAGTCAACGCGTTGCGAGCAAAAATTCAACGTACGACGTTCGAAACCTTAGGGTCAACGCCGGTCTCTTAATACTCCGAAAAGTATACGAGTATAAACTGCTTCTTAATACTCCGAAAAGTATACGAGTATAAACTGCTTCTTAATACTCCGAAAAGTATACGAGTATAAACTGCTTCTTAATACTCCGAAAAGTATACGAGTATAATGAAAGAACTAATACTCCGAAAAGTATACGAGTATAAACTGCTTCTTAATACTCCGAAAAGTATACGAGTATAAACTGCTTCTTAATACTCCGAAAAGTATACGAGTATAAACTGCTTCTTAATACTCCAATAAGGTATATGAGTATAAACGATAACTCAACAACACTACGGCGGACAACGCGTCGCAAATAAAAACTCAACGCCGACATTCGAGGGTCAGTTCTGTGTTGAACCAACAAGCACGAGATCAAAAAATCAGGAATCGACTTCAAATTCGAAATTCCGACAACGGTCAGACAATAAATGCAGCACCGGAACTCTTGCAGACATTCGACAAAGCACCGAATAGCCTGGAAGATTGAAGGAATCAAGAACGGAGATCATTCCAAGGTCCCGTTACACCGACTGAAGGTTGGGACAATCATTTCCAAAGTATTCCAGACTCTTCTATAAAAGAACGAGACTGAAATACTTTGGAGGGGGTATCTGTAGGCATATAAAATTGCTTATAGGTCCCTTAGCACAGTTCGGCATAAACCGACGAACCAACGAGGCGACGAGATCGACGAATCGCACGCAAGCAACGGAATACATCCATTCGCGTGCGGAATCAAGCCAAGTGTTCGAAGAGCCAACGAGTCATCCAACCAAGAGCGGACTCGGATCGAATCACGATCGAATCAAGATCAGTTTCGGACTCGAACTCAGAAGTGGATTTACTGCCAAATCAGGAATCGGATTTACTGCCAAATCGGATCAACAAATCAGAGACTAAGTCAACCGAATCACGGACTGAACCGAAGTCGCAAAACAACAGAAAACCCAACACCTAGGGGACTCGGCCAAAACCGAGCCACCTCTAGGTGGCTCGGCCAA
>NC_033798.1:41909398-41935522 GCF_001876935.1 Asparagus officinalis | reverse complement strand
AGAAAGAGATCAGATCTGAGATCTACACGGTTTCCCTCCGGATCAAAGCTTGGCCTTTGATCCCGAGAACTAAAGGCTACTATTTCCTTAGCGAAATAGTACCCTCGGCTATTATTTCCTTGGCGAAATAATACCCGTCGTACTGCGTAGATCCGACCGGATCTAGATCTCGCGGTGGTCCACGGATAAACCCCGGCGCAGGCAAAGAACCCACAAAGCGAGTGACCGCAAAACAGGAGCTCGCGATTTGTTCGACAAACAAGGATAAAAAATTGCAATCTTTCTTTTCTTTTATTTGATTTTTATTGTAACCGGATCTTATAAAAAGGCCGGATCTTTGTAACTCAAAAAGTTGTTATTTAAGAGTACAATGGAATCAATGAAGAAAGACACGATTTTTTCCGCGAACAATCTGGGGTGGCTCGGTTTCGGCCGAGCCCCTCAGGGTGTTTGGGTTTCGTGGTTTTGTCCGTTGTATCCGTTGTGTGGTTGATTTTTCTGGATTCAATTTGGTTGATCTGATTTGGCAGTAAATCCGCTTCTGATTCGTCCGAGTCCGCTCTTGTTTGAATGACTCGTTGATTCCCTGAACCGTTGGCTTGATTCTATGCTTGAATGGATGTATTCCGTTGCTTGCGTGCGATTCGTCAACCTCGTCGCCTCGTTGGTTCGTTGGTTTGTGCCGAGCTATGCTAAGGGACCTCTAAGCAATTTTATATGCCTACAGTAGCGAATGACACCATCCTGACCAGGCTATTCATCGGTACCCTTAAGGGTGTCGCTTTCGAATGGTTCATGAAACTGCCTGCCGGATCCATCCAGGAATGGGTAGACCTGGAAAGGCTATTCTTGACCAGGTTCTTTGAGGACGATACAGAGGTCTCAGTCCCAACTCTTCTCGCCACTAAGCAAAGGAAAGGAGAGTCCATCAAGGCCTATGTGGAAAGATTCCGCAGCATGGCATTGCGATGCCCCTCAGGTATGACCCAATCAACTTTGGTTGAAACTTGCAGGCACAACCTGCAGACCCAGCTCCTTGCTCAAATAGGGGTAGCAGAGTGTCGCTCCTGGAGACAACTAGTTTCACAAGGAGAGTAAGCTGAAGAGATAGTGTCGCGAGTCAAAGCTGAAGAAGAGCCGCAACCCAAGCCGCAGCAGCAACGCAACCAGAACAACGCCCAGCGGTCTAAGGGAAAGGAGACTTTAGCAGCTGACTACACGCGAGTACCACCGCCTAATAAGCAAGGCAAGGCGCCCAATCAACAAAGAGCGCCCAAGCAATATTCGTTTAAAGAGGAGCATGTGGATACCTTATTCTAGTTGCTTTGAAAGAACAACAAGCTGTAACTACCTGAGATTAGGAAGCCGGATGAAGCAGGGAAAGTGGATGACCCTATTGTCGTTACCACAGATTCCTTGGACATCCTACCAAAAAATGCTATGTCTTCAAAGACATCTTGCAGAATTTGGTAAATGCTAATGTGCTCACCTTAAAACCTGAGCAGAAGACCGTATCCACTAATATGATAGCGGTCCAATTTGGTGACTTTCCCCCGGTGGTAACTACGAACGGCGTTGTCCCCATTCGCAATGGAGAAATGCACTTGAAGAATGTTGACTTGCATAGTCAAAAAGACAGGGGGTTGGTACCCCTCACTACCCCAAAAGGGGAAATTATGTGGGTCCACCCTGATCTGCTAAGAGATCAAGAATGGACGAACACCTCGTCCAAAAAGAAAGGAGGCAAGGCTAAGTCTTCCAACATGATTAGCCCCTCCATTACTGAAAATGATGACCACCTCAAACCTCTTACTGATTCAGAAGAGGAGAGGATTGCCCTGGCAGCATACCCAGGAGACAACCTTGGCACTCGGTCAGGAAAAGCTTACCTGAAAGACTACGGCCAGAATGCTCAAGAAATTGAGGAACAGCACCAAGACACTGGGGGTTCTGTCCCGAAAAACCCAGTTGATAAGGGGAAACAAAAGGAGCTTCAGTTCAATAAAAATCTCCACCAAGAATCCGGGGAGTCGAGCGCTCCCTTCCAATTCAATGTCATGGCTCAGTTGGCTAATATACCCAGGATTACTTTATATGAGCTCCTAAGGTTGTCCAAATCCACCAAGGAAGCTCTAATTGAAGCTTTAAAGAATACGGAGAGCTTCATTACTCAAGTCACTCCGATCCCTGAAGCTTCTGAAGATCAACCTTGTCTGCAATGCCTACAAGTAGCGAGAAGTCTACCATGCATATCATTCACTCAGGAAGATATGCAAGTCAAGCACGAGCATGACCGACCACTGTACTACACAAGGTATATTGGATCCTCCGAAATCAGTCGTGTTCAAGTTAACCCAGGCTCAGCACTCAGCATCATGCCTTACAGGGTCATGCAGGTCTTAGGGATTCCTATGCACCGATTGCACACCACCACCCCTGGGAAAGATTAAACTCAGATGCCAGATCGGAGATCTCAAGTCTGAGGTCGCATGCTACATCATAGATGCGGACACGTCCTACAATCTTTTGCTAGGACGACCATGGATACATGCAAACCGTATTGTCCCATCTACTCTGCATCAAGTCATGAAGTACGCCAATAACGAGGGCGAAGTTCGAACCTTAATCGCAGAAAAATACCCCTTCCGATGGGTGGAAAACTTCCATACCAACTCTGTCTTCTATCTGGAATCACAGGAGAAAGAAGATGTGGACAGCGGTAACGAAGCTGACATCGAACCAGATCCTGATGAAAATTGTCCTTGGGAATTAAACTTTGATGTAATGGGTCAGGGTGAGAGTAATAATAATGTACCGAGTGAGGGCGAGTGGTGCATTAATGAAGATTTCATTTTAGCGTACTTGTCTGATGTCTCTCCTAAAAATAAACAAATAGAGAATGATTCTAGTGCAGGTACCAACCCATGGCACGTACTGTGCACAGGGGTGTCGCTCACTTTGCCAATCCAGTCATCCTTCGCTTCAGATGAAGAAGTGGAGGACGCACAAAAGGCTTTCTTCAAAGTCCCGTCCAAAAGGAAAGGGCAGAAGCCGATTTGTTTTGGTAAAGTCAAACCCGAACAACTCAAACGAGGAAGTTCAGAGGAAGATGATGGAGTTCCCCAATTCCATTACCACGAACCCAATTCTATATACTTAATGAAACGAATGGGGTATAACTTTAATGAGAAACAGGGCTTGAACTTCGGGAAAGGAAGACGAACCCCGATCCGAATGTCTCTCACTCCTGAAGGAAAACCTCCGGACTATTATCAAAAAACCGGAAGAGGCGTGGGTTACGTTACGCCTCCCCCTACCTCGGAAAACGAAATCAGTAATTACCTGCGTCAGGACCATTCATCCGGAGCATCTTCTTGGGAATCCGACGTCAGTGTTGGACCTTTTTTTAAAAGCCTGACTGTGAACATGGTTTCAACTAGTCATTCAGATGAAGACGCAGGGGGTGATGAAGGGTTAATCGAATCAACCAATGATCCTTGGATCAAACGTCTTAGCTTTGAACAACGCGAACCACCCACTGAAGATAAAGTGATCCAGGTCAACATGGGAGATGAATCTGATCCCAAGCCTATCTTTATAGCTGAAGACCTATCATCATCCGAGAAGGAAGACCTTATATCTCTCATCCGAGAATATATAGATGTCTTCGCTTGGAATTATGAAGATATGCCTGGCCTTGACCCGAAGGTTTCCATGCACCGTCTCAACATCGATCCGGATGCAAAACCCGTTAAACAACAACAACACAGGTTTCATCCAGAGATCATGGAATCAATTGAGTCAGAAGTTAAAAAGCTTATAGACTCGGGTTTTGTTAGGGAAGAGCAACACCCTGACTGGGTGGCCAACATTGTTCCAGTTCCCAAAAAGAACGGTAAGGTCCGGATATGCATCGACTTTCGTGACCTTAATGCAGCCTGTCCAAAGGACGAGTTCCCGCTTCCTATCACAGATGTTATGATCGATAACACCTACGGATATGAAATGATGTCTTTTATGGACGGATTCTCCGGATACAATCAGATCAAGATGCACCCGGAAGACGAGAAACATACTGCTTTTAGAACACAGCTGGGGGTGTATTGCTATACGGTGATGCCCTTCGGCCTGAAAAACGCAGGGGCAACTTATCAATGTGCAATGAACACGATCTTTCATGAACATCTACGAAAGAAGATCGAGTGCTACATTGATGATATAGCAGTAAAGAGCCAATGTAAAGATGATCATCTTGCAGATCTGAAGACAATGTTCGAGATCATGCGAGCACATCAACTGAAGATGAATCCGACAAAATCGTTTCTCGGAGTTTCAAGCAGAAAATTCCTGGGATTTATCGTTACTTCCAAGGGAATCTCCCTTGACCCAGAGAAAGTGCGTGCCATCCAAGACATGCCACCTCCGAAGAATCTCAAAGAGCTCAGAGGTTTGCAAGGCATGCTAGCCTATATTCGAAGATTCATATCAAATCTTTCAGGGCGTTGCCAACCTTTCTCTAAGCTCATGAAGAAAGGAATATCCTTTGTTTGGGATGCAGAGTGTCAAAAAGCGTTCGAGGAGATTAAAAGATATCTCACTCAACCGCCAGTTCTCGTGGCCCCGGTATCAGGAAAGTCATTCCTGTTGTATGTGAGAGCCATGGACCATTCCCTTGGAGCTTTGTTGGCCTAGAACAACGATCAGGGTCAAGAGCAAGCCATCTACTACCTGAGCAGGACTATGATGGGAGCCGAACACCGGTACAATCCGGTCGAAAAAGAATATCTCGCCTTTGTATTCACAATTCAAAAGATGCGGCATTACCTAGTTGGACAAACAATTCACGTCATCTCTAAGGTGAATCCCTTGAGAGTTCTGATGACAAAACCGTCATCTCTAAACTGTCGACTCGCCAAGTGGGCCATTCTCTTGTCACAATATGACATGCAATTCATGCTGCAAAAGGCGGTCAAGGGTCAAGCACTGGCAGACTTCTTAGCCGATCATCCAGTGTCAGGAACATCTAAGTTGTATGAAGAATTACCTGATGAGGTCGCTGAAGCTTGCGCTACCCAAGAAGCTACGCAAGTGTGGAAGTTATTCTTCGATGGTGCATCCAGAGCAAATCCTCATGGAGCAATTACCGCGGGAGTAGGAGTAGTGCTAATCTCTCCGAACGGCCATGTAATCCCAAGGGGATTCTCCTTAATCGAACCTTGTACCAACAATATAGCCGAGTATAATGCTCTGCTATTAGGAATGCAATTTGCTGAAGAACTAAATGTTCGGCACCTTGAGGCTTACGGCGACTCTCAGCTCATCGTTAATCAAGTCCGAGGAGAATACGAAGTACGTCATGAGGATTTGATCCTGTATTACTTCGCAGTGCTAGAGTAAGCTCAAAAGTTCGAAGGATTCTTTATCGAATATGTACCACGAGCTCAGAATGCATATGCAGATGCTCTAGCCTCCTTGGCAACTTCATTAGCATTGCCACCGGGAGCTGAAACAACGATTCCAGTTGCGGGGCGGAAACTATGCTCTTCCAAGATCCCCATGGAGGAAAACCCAGACGAGACGACGTCGGGAGAAGTCTGTACGATATTTATGGAGTTCGAATCTAGGGATTGGTGATTGCCGTACATCGACTATGCCGTATATGGAATTCTGCCAGATGACCCTAAGGAAGCGGCCTCTATCAAACGAAAGGCCCTCCGATTCTATTACGACGCAGTCTCTCAAGTCCTATATCGTAAGTCACATGATGAAGTTTTGCTTCGATGCCTCTCCCGGAAGGAAGCAAAAGAGGCCCTTAAGGAAGCTCACGACGGAATGTGCGGAGCTCATCAGCCCGGAGCTAAATTAGGAGATCGCCTCCGACGAATCGGCTATTATTGGCCGAAGATGTTTTTAGACGCGGTTGACTACGCTAAACGTTATCACGTGTGCCAAATTCATGGAGACTTCATCCACCAAGCACCAGGGAACTTACACCCCACATCGGCGACTTGGCCATTCGAAATGTGGGGTATGGATATCGTCGGACCGATTTCCCCTCCGACGTCCAAAGGACACCGGTTCATTCTAGCCGTAACCGACTATTTCTCCAAATGGACGGAGGCAATCCCGTTGAAAGAAGTCAAGACTTCAAATGTAATCAAGTTCATCAAGCATCACGTCGTCTACCGTTTTAGAGTCCCGAGACGAATAGTTTACGACAACGGGACATAATTCGTCAGCATTGGGTTTCAAAGATTTTGTGACAAATTTAGAATCCAAAGTGTTGCATCTACGGCATATTATCCACCAGCAAATGGTCTTGCAGAAGCTTTTAACAAAACCATAGTGAAGCTTCTCAAAAAGTTTGTTTCCAAAAGCCGGCGCGATTGGGATGAAAGACTTGGTGAATGTCTGTGGGCTTACCGCACGACAGTAAGGACCTCTACAAGAGCCACTGGCTGCGAGGCGGTACTACCATTGGAAATTCAGATTCCTTCTCTGAGAGTCGCTATCACAACTGGACTAACAGAAGAAGAAAAGCATCAACGACGTCTGCAAGAACTTGAAGCCTTAGACGACAAGCGACTTCAAGCTCAACAACAAATAGAGTTGTATCAAGCCCGTATTTCCAAAGCCTACAACAAAAAGGTTAAGGAACGGATTTTCAAGAAAGGCGATTTAGTTTTAGCCAACAGACGACCCATGGTAACGACAAGCAAAACCAAAGGGAAATTCAATCCTAAATGGGAAGGGCCCTTCGTAATAGAATCAGTCTATTCGAATGGGGCATATCGCCTCATCAACCAAGAAGGAGATAGGCTCATGATGCCAATTAATGGGAAGTTCCTTAAGAGATACTTCCCGTAAATCATGTGGCCCCCTAAACCCCAGCTAAATCAGGCTGAGGGTTGCCTATTTATAATATAATTCTATCTTGTATTTCGTCATGTTAACACTACACCTCTGACGATTAAAATTTTCTGGAATTATTCTAAATAAGTAATAAAGAGAATTTCGATAGCATTTGCATTATTTTCCATTGTCTTGAACCAGATTTCAGCAAAAGAGATGGTAAAAGGCAAAATAATATCATTTTCATTCAATGTTGTTAATCCAAACACAGTAAAAGGCAAAATAATATCATTTTCATTCAATGTTGTTAATCCAAACACAAAATGATGACAAACAAAATGAAAAAGATACAAAATTCCTTAGCCAAGAAAATGTTGTTAATCCAAACACAAAATGATGACAAACAAAATGAAAAAGATACAAAATTCCTTAGCCAAGAACAGGACAAGAGCTAAACATCAGGCCTCATTAACTTGAGGGTTTTTAGCCTAGACTTGAAGGCAGAAAGTTTCTCCCGGTGAGCCGCTCGGACTTGTTCCTCGATCTCTTTTCTGAGTTCTGCTTCAATTGGAGCGGTAGCAACAATATCTCTGCGAATCCGCTCAGCCGCGTGGAGTGTACGACAAAAATTCGTATAAATTTGGTCGCTTTGAAGCTCAAGCCCTTTTCTGACATCCTCATAATGGGCCAATTGGGCTTTCTTCTGGTCTAATTCGGCCTCCAATCGAGCGATGGTTTCTTCAATATCACGGATATCAGAAGCAACACTTTTGATTTTAGCATATGTTGCAGAGTGTTGCTTCCTTAAAGCTGATATGCGGGCCTTTTTGTCAGACAAGTCCTTGCGAAGGGTCCCTGGGTGATGTGCTCTGGAGATTATCGCCAAGGAAAGAGCCGGCTCCACTTCAGAATCTAAATTGGTGCGCTGCAGCTCCCTGAAAGTTGCTAATTCTGCCTTCAAGAGAGCGATTCCTCCCTGACAGTGCTCAGTCCATAATGCATCCCCTTTATTCTTGATATCGTCCAAGCATTGGGTCAAGATGGGTTCACAATCTTCAAAAGAAGCTCCTTCAACACTGACAATATTAACAATTGTCTGCATCCAACGTTCCAGTTCTTCAATTGATTTCTTCAGAGCCCTCGAGCGTGGAGGAGGAAGGGTTGGATAGATCAGACCCGTATGTGCATCCTGAACAGGTGATGGAGCAACTTCGGAAGAAGGGCCCTTACATGTACTGTCGTCGCGCGGAAGAGAAAGAGGAACGGATTCAGAACCCTCAATGGGCGACCCCTCTTCAGCTCTAGCATCCTCAGAAATGGAAGGGATCGATTGGGGCACTTCGTCCTCTCCATCAGTCAAACGCTCAACAAGCGCAGACTTCATCGCGTCCCCCATTAATTTGTCCCTTTTGGAATTCTTGGCCATGACAGGTATTCGCTTACGAATTCTCCTGTCGAATTCGCCTTGCTCAGCAGCAGAAAGAGCCTTCTTACCCGATCTTAAAGAACGAGGTTTAGGAACAGGCTCTTCTGCAGGAATCTCCTCAGTTGTCTTTTCTTCGGGAGAATCAGCAATTGGTCTTCTCTCTTCGATCCCCATAGGAACCTCTTCCTCAGAAGGTTCTATGGTGGACAAGTCCCTAGGAGCTTTAACAGGAACCTCTTCCTCAGAAGGTTCTATGGTGGACAAGTCCCTAGGAGCTTTAACGGCTCCGGTCGCTTCTTGTTCGCAAGATAGGTACTCTTTCATCCCTGGCAGACGAGTACTCGTAGAACCACTCCTTGAACGATACAATTCCCGAATCTCATTTATACATGAAGTATAAATATCATATCCCGGGATCTGAGAAACTTCAGCAAACCACTGGAGGAAATCCATAACAGTAGAGCAGCCAGGTGGTGAGTTGGGTAAGGTGAATTGCGCATGGGTTCCCCCGGCGGAGAAGAAGTACCATGCACGAGCTCCTTCATACAAATTCCCAATCTGAGCTAACGCTGGGTTAGGATTGCCAACATAGAGTTGGTCATATCCAAATTGTCTGGCGAACCGAGAAGGCATGTAAGGCTCAATTATGCACTTCTCCCGCAAGCGGTAGACCAGGTAGCCCAACCTGATCATAAGAAGCCAGCTAAATGTGCTCTCTTCCAAAGAAGACGAGCCCTCAAAAAGCAAGTCCATGAAGCGGGCATCCTCCACGTCAGCTCCGTCAAAATTAGGAGCGCAACCGAAGATCCGGTAATTGTCCTCCCGGGATAGAAGTTGTCGAGCCCTGACTATATAAGAATTAGTCCACGTGGCCGACTCCAGTCTCTGTACAAAGGGGATATAAGCGTCATCGCCCTCATATACTCCCGTCATCAATGAAGGGCAATGCAACATGAACCAGGCCACTAGATATGTATACGGCACTGGAACACGCGGTTGAGGAGCTTTCCTAGCTTTCTTCTTAGTAGCTTTGACCCTCGAAGCACTGAGAAGTTCTGAAGTCAACACCCTCAGGCCGTTCTGAATGCAGCCAACCATAGCAGTAAGGAGACTCACAGGTCTCCCATGCGCTAGCAAAACAGCTGGGTATACAACCTCAGCTAATATCGCCTCTATGGGTCTTGACGGTACCACACACCGCTTCAACCAAATCATGAAGAAGCCTGCAAGTAGAGGCGTGTCAGAGATAGGAACTGTAGCTTGGTAGTGAAAACTTTCAAACTCGGCACCAGCTTCAAAATCATCCTCTGCATGCTCTGTCTTATAGGTAACACTGGAAGCTTTAATCTGAGCTTTAGCGTCCTTAAGAGAGACGACTGCAACACGAGATACGGCTACATTTTTCTGGTTCAAATTCTGAAAGAGGTATTCCGCCCACGTGGTATGCATAATGCCCCCTCCACGCATCCCAAAGACTTGGGCACATCTGTGGAAGTGGCACATCAATTCCCAGAAAGTAGAGTAAATTTCCGGGTGTGCCACCTTCAGTAAGGAAAGCTCCTTGGTGGTAGGGATGAACTCCTTGTATGGCGTTTTTCCAAGTGGCAACCCCGATACTGCCTGCATCTCATGAAGAGCAAAACCTAACTCTCCTGCAGACGTGAAAAATGTGCAGTTGTCTGGGTTATATTTCTCCAACATAGCGAAGAAATTGTGGAAACTTTGCACAACTCCCCGTCGAACAGCTAATATAGGAATTGTGAGACCCGATTGAGCGAGCGATTCCTTAAGCTCCTCAAGAACAAAGTCAACCATACGGGTCCACCAACCTTCTTCTCCAGAACAGACCCATCCAGGGGATCTAAATGTCTGGGTAGAAAATTCACCCTGAGTTGCAAGGAATTGGCGAATAAAGATGTTCGCTGGATGTGGCATCTCCGGAACCAGCTCCTTCTTCTCAAACAAACCAGGTCTTAACCCCTTGAATTGTCCTCCGATTTGTGTACGAGCTCGCCGACCAAATCCAAGCGACACGTTCTCCTTTTCCTTTACTATGTCGAAGGCCAAACCCCGACGGCAACTCACATTCAAGAAATAGGAGAGCGGGTACATCCTCTTCATGCTTGGGAGGAATAAAAGGCGGATCATCGCCTGGTATGCGATCTCCAAATATGAATGCTGGTTTAGGAAACTGGGCATGACCGACAGGGGTCTCCAAGTCTAAGTCAGTTATCAGAATCCTGAGGGTAGAGCATTGGGGGAATTTAATCATTTTTGCTCTTTCCGAATCAAGGAAGGTACACAATGGAATTCTGCTCTGAAGACTGAATATTTCATTCGCATCAAGTCCACCGATGTATCCAAAATGATGCTCTTGTGAAAGCGGCACGTTTGGGAGAAGCACTGCACAATCAAAAGCAGAGGTTAGCGGCTAGAAGCGAACTATCGACATAAAGACAGAGTTTGAAACACAAAGGGTTAAAGTCTCGTGTCAAAATCTTCAACGCGAAGGTCGAACCTCGCGTCAGAAGCCTCAAACGTGAGAGTCAACCTCGTGTTGAAAAAACTTGAACGCGAGGGTCGAGACCCATATGGGATCCCAACCCCGCGTTTTCATTGAGCTAAAACGAGTCATCTTCCTCGTTATCAAGAACCCATCTAGGGTTGTCAAAGAACTTGCCAAGGCAAGTTATTTCGGTCAGCACTCACCACGACAGGGAGGCCCCTGCGGCGGCGATGTCGACGGCAAAGTTCCCACATGGGCAAGGACACCGCCGGTGTCCTCCGCCGACGGCATCTCGGAGGTCGCTCCGGCGACTTTCTTGGAGTTAGAGCTCGTTCTCCGAGGCGCCATTGATGCAGTCGATCGGAGGAAAGTCTTTTGAACGAGAGAGACGAAGTTCGTCGGAGATCTTGACGTAATTAAACGAGAGTTCTCGTTCTCGGAAATAGCCGAAGAGTTTTGAGAGTCAATTGACTCTTGACGTGACCACTCAGGTCTATTTATAACAGCCGTCAAGCTGTTAAGATGGCACGGGATTCTAGGAGAGAATCCCAACCATCTTTGAAACGCGAAGCTCACTATCGCGTTCAGTTTCCTAAATGCAAAGCTCGAGCCAGCGTCACGAAGGCCCGAAACTCGCGTTTCAAATATCAAACGCGAAGGTCACCTCAGCGTTGCAATTCCGCTAAATGAAGAACCTTCAAAACCTCTATATCTCTTCAGCAGAATCTAAATTCTCATCGGGCTAATGCTACACCCCAAAATCCACTTATCAATTCTCATCAATAGAACGATAAAGCTCCAAATCATTGTCAATTGATTAGCTCTCCTCAGCAGAGCAATAAATAACCTGTTTTCAGTGGAGTAACAAACTCCCCCAAAATCTTGTTCAAATTACAAGTATCACAATTCATCGCTCCGATGATAAAACACTTAGTAGTTCTCCCCAGTGAGACGCTATAATATTCTTTCCCCACAAATGTCACGTTAAAATTACACCTCTAACAAAATCAACTTATCGATTCTCGTCAATAGAACGATAAGTCCTCAAAATTGCCCTGATCGCAATATTTCAGTTGTCACGTTAAAATCACACCTCTGACAAAATTAACTTATCGATTCTCGTCAATAGAACGATAAGTCCTCAAAATTGCCCTGATCGCAATATTTCTCCTGTCACGTTAAAATCACACCTCTGACAAAATCAACTTATCGATTCTCGTTAATAGAATGATAAGTCCTCAAAATTGCCCTGATCGCAATATTTCTCCTGTCACGTTAAAATCACACCTCTGACAAAATTAACTTATCGATTCTCGTCAATAGAACGGTAAGTCGTCAAAATTGCCCCGATCGCAATAATCCCCCTGCCAAGTTAAAACCATACCTCTGGCACTCACGGATTTCTTTCAGTGATCAAAGCAGAAATAACACAGGAAGAATTCTACTAGTCAACCCTATTATGGGAAAATAATAAAATATTAATCGTTAGCAGTTTGAAACTTTCTGGAGTTATCTTAAACGATAATGAAGAGAGTTTTCTGCGCCATAACCATTAAGAAGATCTATTCTAAGTCAGGAATACATCTCAGGCATTTCTCGTGATTTGTTACTTAAAATCAAAACATGATAAATGCAAGAAACAATGAGAAGTCAATATCACTTTTTATTCAGAAACCAAAAGAAAGTGATACAAAGCTGTTCTTAAGAAAAAGAATAGTACAAGGTCAAGTCAAAAGAAGCAAGTTGAGCTTTGGCATCAGAGAGCTTTTCCTCATGACTGGCTCGTACAACGGCTTCAGCCTTCCTACGCAGATCGTCCTCAGTAAGTGCCACTTCAGCGGCTGCCTCCTCCTTCGCTCTTTCAAGAGCCTGAGCTTCCTTATGGTAATTCAAAAGAGTGTCTGCGTTTTTGGCCCCAAGTATGTTAACAACAGCTTCTTCGCGAGAAAGCTGGGCCTTCAATCTCAGTACCTCCGCCTCAGCTTCGACAAGTTTTGTACGGATAAGGTCCAAAGAAGCAGTAGAGAGCTCCAGTTCTTTTTGTCTCAGATCGCTCTGTTCTCACAAATGCATGACTTGAAGCTCTTTTTCAGCCAGACTTCACTCAATCGCCTCACGGCGAGTCACTTCTTCAACTTGGAGGTCAGCAAAAGTAGACACGATCTGTGTCTGAATGTCTGCATGGCTGAGGGCTTCCAAATGTTTGAGCCGGGCTTCTAAGTGGGAAATAGCTTCTGAACAACGTTCAAAACAATGGGCATTTCCCACACTTTTGACCCCATTTAAGCCTGCTTCTAAGAGAGACTTAAAAGAGTCAAAACGGCCTCGACCAGCTGTGACAACCTCAATTACCTTCCTCACGAGACTGTTTAAGTAGCTCAAGGAAATATGGAGGAAGTCAGGAGCGTCCGTTGGACTGGAAAAAGCAATGGAGGATGACTCGACGACCCCAGAAGTGGACGCGCCAAAGTATGGATTAACAAGTGATTTGGGTGTAGAAGTCGCGGAGGCAACTGAAACATTCAATTGCGAAGGACTTGAAGTCAAAGCCATCGTTGTCCTCGCCGGAGACGCGCTTGGTCCGGCCTCTGCGGGCACAAGCGAGATCTTCATCAGTGCTGTAGGTGAAGCAGCTATAGTGGATGAGGCAGGCAGGGGCTGCTCTTGCATAGGAGCTGACGCCTGCGCGAGCTGTTGTTCCGGAGGAGGAGTCACGGCAGTAGTTTCAAGCAATGCTGCAGGAGGAACGATTGCCGTAGGAGAACCAGGTAAATGTTGTTCTTCTAAAGGAGCCGACATATGTGCAGGTTCTTGCTCTGAAGTAGTAGCAGCAGTAGTCCCTGGAGAAGGAGAACCTACACGAAAAAAGGGTCGGAACGCGGAAAGAACATGCGGAAGAAGTCGAAGAAAACTAGGCTTACCGGAGATGTGAAAAGGAGTATAACCAGATACTTTATCGGATGGGACCTTGGGAGCATCATCAAAAGTGGTGATGTCATCTATGGAATCATGCTCTTCATCATCTTCACCATTATCCGGTATGTCGCCAACGTCAGCATCCTCATCGTCTCTATCTTCGTCAGCTGCACCACCAATCGAGGAGCCTTCATAATCAACTCGCTCATCATCATCCTGAGCCGCTGAAGGTTCCGGAAGATCTGTTTCAGCAGCTGGTTTATTCATAAGTCCCGTTGTAGGACTAGGAATTAAATCACCAGCTTGTGACATTAAGGCTGAAGGAGAAGGGGGTGGATTCTCTTTAAGACCCCCTGGTTCTAATGCAGGGGACTTAGGGAGGTCCATCACCAGAGCAGATTCTGCATCTGCAGCCATTAACTCATCCTCTTCATCTTGGGGGGGATGATAAGAAGAAGCGTCACTCGATAGGGCTGGGCCATGAGAACGAAGCCCAGTTTTACGTGGCAGGCCTACAACAGAAGATTCCTGTTGTTCTTCATCTTCAGCAGCTTTGATGGCATCAGCCATCAACTTAGATTTTTGTTGGCCTTTGGGGGGAGGGGAATCAACCAGCAACTTCCGACAGATCTGTTTTTCATATTTGTCAGCTTCATCCGCTGAGAGTTTTCTCTTCCCAGCTGCTCTTATCGTGGGGCAATCAACCGCTTGTTGTTCTTCCACCGGAACAGGCCCAGCTCTTTGTTCCTCTTCCTGTCCAGCCGGCTGATTCTCGATGGATAGGAACTCGTCAATCTCTCTCAAGCTGGATGTCTTGGACCCCTTTCTTGAAGCATACATATGCCTGATGTCTTTTAGGCAAGACGTATTCAGGTTGTAATTGGGAGTCTGAGAAGCGGCGAAATACCAATTACAGAAGCTTATGGAAGTGTAGGAGTTGGGTGTTTTATGGGGAAGCCTGAAGATAGCTTTGGTACAACCTGCCACAGAATAGTACCAAGCCCTGGCCCCTTCATATAAATTACCTATAATTGAGAGTTGAGGACGAGGGTTCCCGACGTATAACTGATCATACCCAAATTGACGAGCAAACCTATAGGGTTGATAGGGCTCGATGAAACAGTTGACGCCTTGTCGAAAAATCAAGTAGCCTGGACTGATGGAGAGAAGCCAGTGGAAAACACCCCCGCTCAGCTGAGTGAATCCATTAGAACCCGCTACGTCCTGATATTCGGCTCCGTAAACGCCGCCCTCAAAATCAGGGAAACAGCGGAAGATATGGAAGTGGGTGTCTCGCGCCAAAATTTGGCAAATTCTAACCATGTACCCCCCTTCCCATTTCACAGATTCTAGCCGCTACACAAATGGGATGAATGAGTCTCCCGGGGGAGAGGCTGCACTCATCAAAGGAGGACAGTGAAGCACGTACCAAGCCATCAAATAGGTATATGGCATTGGCACCTTGGGATTGGGAGTTTTGAAAGTCTTGTGAGCCTCAGACTCTACCTCTGTAATATCAACGAAGTCTGAGGCCAACTCCCGTAATCCATACTGCAAACAACCCACCATAGCATTGAGGAGGCTCACAGGCCTCCCATGGGCTAAAAGGACAGCCGGGTAGACCACCTCAACAGCGAGAGCATCAATCGGCCTAGTAGGAACGACGCAACGCTTGAGCCACAGCATTAAGAAGCCAGCCAACAGCGTCATGTCGGAAATGGGAATCAGAGCTTGATAATGGAAACTCTCAAACTCCGTGTGAGCCGGGAAAACATCTTCCTTGGCCTCATTGGTGTAGTGGGAGGTAGCATCGTCAATTCGAGCCTGAACCTCCTCCAAAGTACTTGCAGGCAATCGGGTCACTGAGGCTCCTTTAGTGGTCAAGTTTTGGAATAAATATTCCGCCCAAGACACTTGTTTAATGCCGCTTCCTCGGGCCCCGGTCTGCTGCATACAAATGTGGAAGTGACACATGACTTCCCAGAGAGTGGCATAAATTTCGGGGCTGGTTTTCTTTAAATTTTTAAGTTCCGCGGATCCCGAAACAAATTCTTCGTACGGCAAATCCCCAAGAATGAGACCCGAGACTTCATGCATCTCGTGAAGAGCGAAGCCTAACTCCCCCACAGGGGTGAAGAAAGTGCAAGTCTCAGGATTATACTTCTCCAATATGGAAAAGAAGTGAAAGTGGCTCTGGATAATCCCGAACTTAGTAGCCCGCACAGGAACCAGCAATCCAGCTCGAGCAAGAGGTACTTCCAATTCATCCAAAACGAACTTGGTCATCCGAGTCCACCACCCTGTCACCGGAGAATGAACCCAGCCAGGAGTTCTAAATCCTTGCGCGGGAAACTCTCCTTTCTTCGCCACAAACCTCTTGACAAAGGTATTTGTCGGACTGGCCACCTCGCCAAGGGGATACTCCTTAGTGAATAAACCCGGCCGTAAAGCTGTCACCTACCGGTTATAACCAACTGTGCGGACCCCGTGAAAAGTCAGAGTGCCAAGAGTGACCCCGTCCTGATCCTTAACCAGAGGTCAATCCATACGCCTTGGGACGGAAGCACACTGGAAATAAGATATAGGGAACATCCTCTCCATATTGGGCAAGAAAAGGTTGTGGTCCCCAACTTTCCGCAGCCACTTATAGTCCCCATCATAAGCAGCGCTTGCTTCGAAGTCAACAAAGTCCCCGAAGAGGTATCCAGGTTTGACTATCGGCTTACGGCTTGGGTTTTCAAGTCGAGCATCCGTAACCAATGTCCTAAGGGTCTCAGGAGAAGCTTGGGTGATCAGTTCTACACGACTCTTTTCCCTAACTCGGAAAACGGGGAGTTCTAAACACGAGCTGAAGGTCATGTTCATATCCGCACCACCTTCATGTTAGCCCTTATGTTTTGATGATGTTCTTACAACCACCATTATCGGTACTAATGGCTTATTGAGTATAAATATAGTAAATTCATTTGTCAAGCTCGTTAGTGCCATTAATGGAGGATGGATGGAATATATGCTACAACGAAGACATCCAAAGGAAGAGGAGGCCAAGAGATGAAGCATCGTTATTTCAAGAACGACAAATTCGATCAAAAGCTTCATCCGATTCAAGCTATATCAAAGCTCAAGTATATTGCTCTCTATATGAGGATATTAGCTTTCTTTTGTTTTTCTCTCTAGTGCTAGAATGTAGGCAAAGAGTTACTGAGTTTACTTGAAGCTATTGGGAATCACACACACGTTTTTAGACTTGTGCTTTTAAGCATTTTTTTTTCACAAAATACTATTTTTCACAAGTATGAGTACCTATCTGCAAAATTGTTTTTCCAAGCAGTTTGTATTTAGTATTAAAAACATTTTACAAAGTTTCAAAATTTTCAGAGGTCAAATAAATATTTTGCAAATATTTCAAGTTGGTCAAAAATTAGATTTCAGAAGGTATCAGAAATCGGTCGACCGGTCCGGTCGACCGATCCGATGACATTTCTTCAGTATGTTTCCAGAGTGTCCGATGACCTTTCTTCAGTATGTTTCCAGAGTGTCGTCGGTCGACCGGTACGGTCGACCGAATTTTTCTATCTTCAATCGGTCGACCGTGCCGGTCGACCGATGAGGCTCTGCTTGTTTTTCCAAAGTTCCTTAGCTGCTCGCGGTCGACCGAATTTTTTGGTCGGTCGACCGAAAGACTTTTTCGGTCGACCGAAATTCTTTTCGGTCAACCGGATTTTCCCTTTTGTCAGCCGCGACTTTTTTAAACGGTCATTTACCTCGAACAGCGTGCTTTCACTTGTTAGTGATTGGCACAGTCTGTGATGAGGGTCTGAAGAAGAGATTATTATCTCATTTGGGAAGATTTGTTTTTGTTTTAAAATGATTTAAACTTTTCTATATAAACCCCCAGACCCTCTTCTTCTTCCTCAGCCCTAACGTTTGAAAACCAGAGAGAACTTTCTGCTTCCTGAGATAAATTTTCAAATCCTGTTTTTCTCTCTGTTTTAAGTGTGTTTCACTTCCCAGCTTCTGTAAACCTACTCTTTGCTATAGGGGCTGTGTAAAGAGAGGTTCTTGCATCTGTTCTTCTGTTGTGAGGTTGAGATCTTGTGTAAGATCTACTGTGAGGGTGTGATCTGTTGAGATCAAACTGTGTTGTGAGAGAGATCTGTGGAGATCACTGTCTCCCTAATTCGGAAAACTGGGAGTTCTTGGCGCGAGCTGAAGGTCATGTTCATGTCCGCACCCACTTCATGCCCAAAATGGTGACGAAAAAGAAGAGGTTCACTGGTATGGCGCACTGCAAAATAAAGAAAAATTTAGATAAGACAAAAACAAAGTTCAGACGTGAAGGTCGACTCCCACGTCAGATAAGCTTGGACGCGAAGGTCGAACCTAGCGTCAAAAATCTTAGACGCGAAGGTCGAACCTCGCGTCAGAAAATTCAGACACGTAGGTCGACCCTCGCGTCAAGAATCTGAGACGCGGAGGTCGAACCCCTCGTCAAAAATACCAAACGACGGAGTCCAGCCCCAGCAAGTTTAATGACCACGAAGGTCGTACTCACCACCGATCAAGGGGAGTTGGGGCGTCACATTCGCCTGAGCAGCGGCGCCGCCGGTCGGCGCTGACGGTGCAGATCCTCGAGCCACGGCGGCATCAGGCTTGGAAGGACGAGGAGCAATTGACTTCTTGGGTGCCATGGAATCCAATCGGAGGAGAAGAACAGTTTTCGCCAGAGATGAGAATGAAAATTTTTTCGTTGGAATTTCAAGAAGAGTCGAATGACTCTTGATTTGACCTCAAGCGGTCTATTTATAGACAGCTGTGAGCTGTCAAATCTTAACGGACGGGATTCAAGGCCAGAATCCCGCCCAAACTCGACCCTAGCGTTCGAGTTGTTTGGGCTTCCAAACGTGAGGCTCAATCACGCATTCGAATTTCCCAACGCTGAGCTCACCCACGCGTTCCAACTCTCAAATGCAGAAATTATCTCTGTATTTGGACCGCTATGATAGCAGCTTCTTGACTACCAAGGCTACGACACAGCCCCCAGATGAATAAAAGAAGAGCTAACAGCAATCATCAAGGCGACCAAAGCCGAGAAGAAACAAACGACTCCACTAGGGAGTCTATTGGAAAAGCACAGATAGATTACAATTAACAACATTTGGCTCGATCAGACGGAGTGAGCAATCAATCCACTAAATTTTGGGATCCAAAGTATTCCGAAAATTCGTCCCAGTCAACCGCGAACTTTCAAAAACTTTAGAGGGGGTTCTGTAGACTGTCTAAAAATCATAATGGATAGCTGATCCCTATCAAGCTCCGACAATGGAAGTCACAATCAGACGACTTTCTAATCACTGTATTCGTAATTCTACAAACACGGCCTCATTTCTGAGATGATTGATCTTGATGGTTGCGACAACAACATGACTAATATTATATTAGCAACTATTAGAGATGCTGATGAGCAGTGTAATGATTTCAGAAATAAAAGGTTAGACGTAGTTAGTGAGTTACTTGGTAGAAAGCTGTGGGCAAATATTCATCTAAAAACACTATGGATGTTGATTCCCGTCAAGTTCCAACAACGAAAGCTACAATCAAATAGCTTTCGCGCCGACAATCGAAAGCTGCAAATGGAGGACTTTTCACATAGATCGAGAAGAGTTACAATTCAACGACACTTCCGACAAATGATGAAAAGAAGTTACAAGTCAACTAGCTCCTTCTAAAACGCGGATGTCATTCCCGCGTTACAATTCTGGAAGTGCAGGCGACCCCCGCGTTTCCAAGCACAAGCTAAACGTGAGCGACCCTCGCGTTCGTAGGGGTTCAACCAACACCGACCCCCGCGTTCCCAAACTACAACAAACCAAAACGCGAGCGACCCTCGCGTTCAATGATGTTCAGCTAACACCCAACCCCGCGCCTCTATTCTAAGAGGCGATGTTGGGTTCTGAACGCCAGATTGGGCGTTTGACTCGTTCTAATACGAGTCGAACAGTTTCAAAACTGTTTCCCCACGATCTGAGGAAATCACGCCCACTTAGGAGCGGATTTAGAGGGCAGTTACAACCTCTTATCCACCTATAAAAACTCAATAAACTCAACTGAGTTAGGGGCTGACTGGCTTTTTGGAATGGAAGAGTTAGCAGCAGGTTGGATTTTTGAGGATCTCAACCACTCAGGTTTGGAGATTCAACAGCAGCAACAGAAAAATCCTTGGAGATAGGGTTTTTGAATCAAATTCAGAAGATCAAATCTGAGAAGATTCTTCAACAACAGAATATCAGCTTGGTCATTAACCGAATTTTCAGTTCTAACAACTCTATTAACAGAGTTCTAACTCGTTCAGAGTTCTTAAACTCATTCAGAGTTATCCATTAAACTTTCCACAGAAGTTCATTGTTCCCACGAGATAGAAGACGGTCGGATCGTCAACGGAGAGCAAATTTGACACGAACAATCGAAGGAGGCATTCCATCGCTACCAAGAAGAACCCAGTTTTAAACAAAGGAGAGAATCAAATTTGTTCTCTTCTCTTTTGTAATCAAATTGTAATCAGAATCAAAGGAATACAAGTTAATTTTCTTTGTTCTCTGTGTTGTATTCATTGCTGTATTCATTACAACTTTAGTCGTTACAATGAAAATAAAAAGATTGTCTTTTTATAAGACCTTTTACACAATGAAAACAAAAAGGGTTACAACTCTTGTCAAAACAAACGCAAGATCCTGTTTTGCGGTCTCTTGCTTGCGTGGGTCTTTGGCCTGTGACGGGGACGTTGATATCCGTGGACCACCCGGGCACTCAAATCTGCTCCGAGAAAATCGGGCAGAGCTTCGTCGATTCGCGTGAGATCTAGAAGCTTTAAGCGTCTATCTCGGCTAAAGCGAGATATTAGCTCTTCTTAGTATTAACGCCAAGGGCTAATACTAAGGATCGGACGGGAACGGGTGATGAAGGCTCTGATGAAGACCTCTCCTCTCCTTGTTGAAGCACACGGACACTCTTGGTGGCTATTTATAGGCAATGGGAGCACCTAGGGTGCCTAGACACCCCTGGGGTGTCTAGGAAAAGCCTAGACACCCCTGGGTGTCTCGGCTTGGCCGAGACACCCCTGGGGTGTCTAGGTTTTTCCTAGACACCCCCGGGGTGTTTCGACCTCCCGAGACTCCGTTTGAGGTGATTCGATTGTTTTCCCTGTAAATTCTTCGTCCGAACTCGGATTTGAGTGATTTCGGGTGCGTTGGATGCTTGACGAAGAGTTCGATCCGCTCTGGTGGTTGGATTATCCATAGAGTGGTCGAGGCACGAAGGGCGTTGTCCTTTTTGTGAACAGTGCCGGGTTCCCGATTGGTCCGGGTCTTGGTTGTTCCGAAATCCTATAAGCTCACGTAGCTCGTCGATTCACTTCAGTCGTTCGTCGACGTCAATTAGACTCTTGTGGATCGGATAGTGACGTTCATCGTCGCTCTTTAACACTGAACCGTTCGTGGAGACCTATAGGCAATTTTCGATGCCTACAGATACCCCCTCCAAAGTGTTTCGGACTCGTTTCTTTTATAGAAGAGGCTGGAATACTTTGGATGTGATTGGTCTGGCCTTCAGTCGGTATAAGGACCTGTGGTTAGCTTCAACTCTTGGATCCTTCGATTTTCGGTCTATTCGATGCTTTGACGAATAGCCGAAGTTCTTCCGGCACTGCGTTTATCGCTTGGCCGTCGTCGGAGTCTCGAGTCTGCAGCTGATGAATTGAGTTTGGCTCGTGTCATTGAGTTGACTTTGAACTACCTCCGTCACATTATGTTGACTTAGGGTTTCGGCTCATCGTGTGTTGACTTTTTGTCGCAACGCGTTGACTGGCGTTGACCTAGGGTTACGCGTTGACCGGCGTCGACCCTCAGGGTTTCGAATCGTCAAACGTTGACTTTGGTTGCAACGCGTTGACTGGCGTTGACCTAGGGTTACGCATTGACCGGCATTGACCCTTAGGGTTTCGGATCATCGTGTGTTGACTTTTTGTCGCAACGCATTGACTGGCGTTGACCTAGGGTTACGCGTTGACCGGCGTTGACCCTTAGGGTTTTGAATCGTCAAACGTTGACTCTGATTGCAACGCGTTGACTGGCGTTGACCCTTAGGGTTTCAAATCATCAAACGTTGACTTGTGTTGCAACGCGTTGATTGGCGTTGACCTAAGGTTACGCGTTGACCGGCGTTGACCTAGGGTTACGCATTGACCGGCGTTGACCTAGAGTTACGCGTTGACCGGCGTTGACCCTTAGGGTTTTGAATCGTCAAACGTTGACTTTGATCGCAACGCGTTGACTGGCGTTGACCTAGGGTTACGCGTTGACCGGCGTTGACCCTAGGGTTTACGGATCGCCATTAACACAGTTTATACTCGTACGTTTGCTGGAGTACTCACAGTTTAAGCTCTTAAGGTATTGGAGCACAGATCGTCGAACATTGATTGGTGTCGATTTTCATCAAGACATCCAATAATCGACGGAAACGGGCGAATTCGGGCCTAAAACAGGCGTACGGGGACAAAACAGGACCCACAACACCCGGGGGTGTCTCGCCCTGGGCCGAGACCCCTTGGGGTGTCTCGGCCAAGGCCGAGACACCCTAGGGTGTCTCGGTTTTGGGGCCGAGACACCCCCTCTCCCCTCTCTTTTGTCTTTTTCCTCCTTTTGTTTGCTTAGCTTTCCCTTGCTTTGGTCTTATTACTTCTTTTGTTTTCCCCCTTCTTTTCAAATTTTCAAAAGAGATTCCCCCTCTCTCCTCTCTTCTTCCTCCAAACTTCCTCCATTGATGTTCTTTCAAGGACCCATCAACCCATAAGAAAGTTTGGATTTTTTGGTGGGCACCCATTGGCCGAAATTGGTCTCCTCCAATTAGGGTTCCTTACTCCTCCTTCAAGCTCGAGTCTTGGCCCCTTGGAATTAGGTTCTCAAACCTCTTGATTTGGGTAAGCTCCCCTTCACAATCCTCTCATTTTTTGATAAAGATTGCATATGCACCATATTTCGGGGGGTTTTGTGCAAAAGAGGCAATATGGCCGAAATTTTGGAGGGCTTATTTGCAAAAATAGGGACTGAAATTCGTGGGGGTTTTTATGCAAAATTGGAACTGAAATTTTGGGGTTGGATTTATGTCCCTTTGGTGAAACATTGTGAGGGGTGCTTTATGCAAGAGGATCAAAGGGTTATTTGAGGGGTTAATTTGCAAAACAGCCCATAAATGTCTTAGAGGGGCTTATTTGCAAAAAGGCAGCGAATTTATGGCTGAAATCCAAGGAGTTTAGACCACAAATTCATGATCAAAATTTTGATAACGGCATGTGGAGACCAAACCGAAATCAGTGCATTAAATTGGAATTTGTGAGAGGGGTTTTTATGCAAAATTGGCCAAATTCTGCGAAAGGGTTTATTTGCAAAATTTAACCAAAATTGTGGGGTATCGGGGGGTACTATATGATCAGATGTGATGACCACGACCCAACCCGAGCGTGTCTTTGACCCGAATTTAACCTTGAACACGAAGGGTATTTTGGGTATTTCACCAAAATTCACCGCGAAACGTGACAATCATTGTTTCGCATGCACAAAATTTGTAGGTTTAACTAGACTTCAATTATGAAATCCTATTTATGTATAGGATTTTAATTAAAGTTCTTAATTTTCCTTTTAAATTTCGTGTATTCATATTTTAGATTGTACCTGACTTGCTGCTTTTTGTTGCAGATTTCAATGTCTCCACGCCGATCTCGACCTCGTAGGAGTCGTTCTCATTCACAGCATAGTGAGGAAGAGGTTCCCGCGACATCTTCCCCCGCGGCCTCTTTCTTCGGGGGTGAGAATTTATATATATTTTTTCTTGTATCCCTGATTGACCTCTTTGCGGGTCATGAAGGAAGAACCGACACCTTGACCGGCGTTGACCCTTAGGGTTTTGGATCGTCGAACGTTGACTCTGATTGTAACGCGTTGACTGGCGTTGACCTAGGGTTACGCGTTGACCGGCGTTGACCTAGGGTTTTGGATCGCTTGACATTTGTTAGAGTATACACAGTTTAAGCTCTTGAGGTATTGGAGCATGGCGGTCCTAAATGTCGGAGTTACAGGACCAACTATGAAAGTTGATTCATCTGCATGTATGGATCTTATCCTGAAGGTTACGCGTTGTCTGGCGTAGACCTTAGGGTTTTGAACGTCGTATGTTGCTCAGGTCACGAGACCAACTCATAAAGTTGATGCGTCAATGACTCACATTTATAGAATTTTTGGCAAATCCTCAGCCATCAACGGGTTTGATGCGCCTTTACCGACTACCGTTTGAGTCGGGCTAGCATGCGGATTGTCTAAATCTGTTCCGCATGTAACATTGTGCTAAGAGAGTGAATTCTCTGAGACTTTGTGCTATGATGTCGAATACATAGGCTTTACCATTTGTTACGGGAATACTCAGCCATCAACGGGTTTGATGAGCCTTTACCGACTACCGTTTGAGTCGGGCTAGCATGCGGATTGTCTAAATCCGTTCCGCATGTAACGTTGTGCTAAGAGAGTGAATTCTCTTAGACTCGGTGCTACGACTTCGATTACGTGGACTTCGCCCTTGTTACGGGAATAGGCTACCCGGCGACACGTGTTAGGTGTTGACTTTAAGATTTTTGGCTAACCCCCAGCCTTCAACGGATTTGATTAGCCTTTACCGACTACCGTTTGAGTCGGACTAGCATGCGGATCGTCTAAATCCGTTCCACATGTAACGTTGTGCTAATGGAATGAACTCCCTTAGACTCGCTGCTACGACTTCGAATACGTAGACTTCGCCATTGTTACAGGAATAGGCTACCCGGCAACGTGTATTAGACGCTGACTTATCCCTACTTAGGCTTCGGGATAAAAGTCCCCAGAATCAGGTTCTGGTGTCTTTTTCCACGGAGAAAGACTAAACCGGCGACGCCTGTTAGGCGTCGGCATATCCTTTCTTAGGATTCAGGATGAAATTCCCCATGCGTGTAAGGCATGGATTTTGGTGTTATTAATAACAACCTGTCATAATGTTGAATATGTTGGCGGGTGTTCTTTTTAACGGTTAAGAACTAACCGGGAGCGCGTGTTAGGCGCAGACTTATCCTTACTTAGGTTTTAGGATAGAATACCCCAGAATCGAACTCTGGTGTCTTTTTCTACGGAAAAAGACTAAACCGTCAGCGCGTGTTAGGCGCAGACTTATCCCTGCTTAGGATTCGGGATAAACTTCCTAGGATGAATCCTAGATTGATAAATTCTTGGAAAAGGTTGGTGCGGGAAATGAAGAATTTTATATTCTATTTCCTGGTCTTCTTTTAGGGTGAAGGCGAACCCGGATATAAGGAAGGAAGAATTTTATATTCTATTCCTTGATTTTGGAAAGGAAGAATTTTATATTCTATTTCCAGCGCAAAAGAAACTAGAAGTGGGATCTCCACTCCGAGAATCTGGAAGATCTAGATAAACTTACCTTTTATAGGATTGGTTATCTAATCTGAAGATGAGTTTTTCGTTTATCGAAATGAAATTTCAACTTAGGTTATGACCATGAGAAGGCTTAACCAAAGAGAAAAAGAAGGGAGTTCTTTCGTTTATCGAAAGGGGACTCTGAACTGAAAGTGGACGTCTTGTTCATGGAGGGGGTGGTTTGGGCCAGAAAGACACTTTTGGTGGACTCACTGTCAATTGAAATTGATCAGTGAGGGATTTTGGTGGTAAAAATGATTTTGGGTTATCCTCTAGAATATTAAGTGTAATATTCTTCAAGGAACTTCCCGGTAAATGGGTTATCCTGAATGTACTAGGGATAGTACTTTTTTAGGAACTTCCCATTTATTGGCATTAATTGCCTGGCGCCCTCTTGAGTAATCAGGCGATATGCACCGTTTGAGTAGACTGTGTCTATCACAAACGGTCCTTCCCATTTGGGTTCAAATTTACCTTTCTTCTTGGAGTTGAGGATTATCGGTCAGCGAGCAGCGAGGACCAGATCTCCTTCCTTGAAGCTTCTCTGTCGGACTCTTTTGTTAAAAGCCCTAGATATTCTGGCTTGATAAAACTCAATGTGTTGTTGAGCTTCCAAGCGCTTTTCATCCAACCTCTAGAGTTCTTCGAGACGTTTTTGATACTGTTCTTCTGTCGTCATCTCAGTTGCGAGAGCGATCCGAAGGGACGGGATTTGGATCTCCAATGGTAGCACAGCTTCACATCCGTATACCAACGAATATGGGGTAGCTCCTGTAGGTGTGCGTATGGTGGTACGATAAGCCCAGAGTGCTTCACCGAGTTTATCGTCCCAGTCTCGTTTATTGGTCTTCACATACTCCGGCAAGTCATCATATACTTCTGCCGTATCTGTGGTCGGGTTTGCCGCCAAAAGG